>NW_021680457.1:156121-187106 GCF_001412515.2 Diachasma alloeum | reverse complement strand
CGCCCCCTCGATTGCCGTCGAGCTGATTGGTGGTGGTGGGGTAACGGATGACCCACCGCCGCTGAGATGTTCAGACTAGGGGGAGAAGGCCCGAGGAGATTTCGAGACAGTGGATGACAGGCGCTTGATTAGAGCGGATGGAATTGTCCGGTCCTCGATGATAGCTGGTAGTGGCTTGAATCCGTAAGGGTTCTTAAGGGGGCGCTGTCTCTGAGAGTCACAGACAGCGAGAGAATGGGATGCTCAGCGTCCCATACGCAAAGAACGGAATTGCTTTGGAGTCGTGGAATGCTTCGTTCCGTGATTCCAGGGATTCATGACCCGTGACGAAGGGAATGGAGAGTGCGGGAGTCCGTGGATGGGGAGTAGTGCAGACTCCTGGACATCCGACTTCGCGTGTCTCCAGGACTAGTACTCCGGGTGTTGACCCGTGATGAGATTGCTTTTACCATTGGGGTTAATTGGGGTGGACTCTCGGCCAGTGAGATAGTCTCCAGGGGCCGAGGTCGCATCCGCCTCTCAGTGTTCGGCGCCCTGCGGGGTGAGAAGGATTCGCAGGTAATCCGCAGCTTCTCCAGGTTCGAGCCGTCTGGAGAAAGATAGGAAGCGTTATGGACTGTTTCGAACGTCTTGGACGAGGAAACAAGGGAATTTTCCCTTGAAAGAACTATTTCGTTAGCTTCTGGGGTTGAACATACCCAGAGCAGGGAAATGGATTTTGCTCCGACATTGGTGGATCTCGCCCACTCTACCGTGTGTAACGAGATTTTCTCGTTACGGGTTGAAATCCCCTTAAAAAGATAAGTGAACTCTCCAAATTGTTGAAGAGAGATAAGTAGTGACACCTAGAAGCGGCTGAAAAAAGCCGGGACTAGGTGAGATAAACCACAAACCAATGAAAGACCTAAGGCATAGCGGTTATGGGTGAAACCGCGACCCCTGGAGGTCTGGAGGGCGTACTAGACTATCGCCGTATTAGAATTCGCCCAGCATGTGCTAGGGGAAACGGGGCCGACGTACAGACCGTCCAACTGGGCGATTCTATAGGCTATGTCGGAGTAGGCTAGGGACCAACGGCCAGGTGAAAGGACTGGTACCTCCGTGATCCCGTCGGGTTGATTGGTGGGGATAGGGTAACGGAATGACCTATCGTCGCCGAGATATCCAGACTAGGAGGCAAGGCCCTAGTAAGATTCCGAGTTAGTCGCACGCGAGCGCTTGAACCGAGAGGTTGAAATAATCTCTCGGTGTGCTGGAAGTGGTGGATGGCTGAAGAAGCCATGGTAAGGAGTTTACTCAGCGTAGCCTGGTGCATAACTGTGGCGGCGAATATAGGGGGATGCCGCTGCATCCCCCGCGCGTAAATCTGAGTTATTTCGGAACGCGAGGTGACGACTTCGTCGTGTTCGGCGTCATCTAGTCTCGGCGGAACGATTCGAGGCGTATGGGCCCGTGGGCCTGGAGTCGAGAAATCCTCCTGTCGGTCCGACCATACGCCGACGGTCTAGTACTACCCGGAGGCAGTGACGCGCGACCACCGAAGCGGTAACTGGTGGTGGAGAGAGTGGGTGGTCGTAGCGTAGGTAACGTAGTTCCACCCTGGTCAGATCAGCCTCTCCACGTCAAAGGCTCTGAGGAGTTCCGGCTGAATCGCAAGTAGCTCGGAAACTCTCCCGGGTAGAAATACTTGGAGAGAGGAAGTATGCCGGAGGAGTCGAGAGACCCTCCGGAGGAAAGATGAATCCCATTCAGTAGGGAACTTGTGCCGCGAGGCATAATCCACGGCTTGCAAAGGCCGTGGAATGTGACGGTAATACTCCTGGTGGACTTCGCCCACTCTACCGTATCACGCTGATGTTAGCTAGGCCCACTAACCCATTGTCCAGCCAAAAAGTCCTCTGAGTGGACGAGTTTGCCTCAGAGGCCGGTTTTCGTCGAACCTCCCGTGAAGGTTCGGCTGGCGCCCGACTATTGAGCGATAGAGACGGCTAAAAAGTAGTTTGGATTTTTCCTGGGTGAACAACCCGGGAAAATATCCTTACACGTGTCACACTGATGCTGGCTCGGCACCCACAGTCCCGCCACGAATGTCCTCAGGGTAGACGAGTTTACCCCTGAGACCGGTTTACCGTTGGATTTCCCGGATAAAATCCAGCTGGCCCCCAACCATTGAGCGATAAAGCAGGCCAAAGTAGTTGGGGATATTTGCTGATGGAGCACCAGCCGAAATCTGTTACAAGATATTTACAAATTTTGGTACTTGAACAACATAAATGTCAATTAGCCTTTAATGGTCACGAATGATCGCATTTAATTTTTGATTTTTGAAAGTAGAGACGTGTTGATAAAGTTAATAAATGCAACAATTTCGCCAGATTCATAACAAAGGGATTTTTGCTCCCCCACATGACCATTGTCCAAGACAATTCAACTGCAATAATACCAAATTGAAATAATTTTTTAGTTTCACGCTGTTTCTTCGCCGTTTATGTGTTTCTTTTTCATGATTTAGTAGAACAAAAGTTTAAGAAAGATGTTCGTGCTTGCGAATAATAACCGCGCCCACTCTTGAGGTCAATCATGTGAGACCCGAAATTCACGGTCATCGCCCTAAAAGCGGATCGGCGTGCCGAATTCGGGAGTTGCCTTTTTGGACTCTGATACAGTTATTCGTAGCTCCGTGAATGAGAATTATATTCGCGTGGATTTAATGTCTAAAGTGTATATAACTTGAGTTGGGCAATTAAATATAGTTTTTTTTAAATTGGTGTCCAATTAGTTCCAATTAGTACCCAATCCCGGCATCTTGTGCTTAACAATCCGTAATAAAATAAACAACAATTCAGATTCTAAAAGCAATCGTGAACATGTTCCTTGGAGCCGGATCAGCGGGACATTAAACTAATTAAAAATAAATAAGTGGTTGGTCGGTTTTTCGTTAGAGTCAGAAAGTCTAACATTAAAATAAATCAACTCGTGTTCGTCGGTAAATTGTGGAATAAGTCGCGTAACCGAGTTAGAATTCTATGGGTGACCGAACTACAACGCGTCTACCACGTGGTGAAAATTAATGTTCCGCTTTGCAAATTATTTGTTCTCAATAAATGAAGGAGAAAATTCTCTTGTATGGAACCATGGTGGGACTAACTCCTCCCCCAGTCATACCACAAGCCACTGAACCCACTCAAGGATTCGAAAACGCCTTTTTCAAACTCGAAAAAATAAGATACCTAAATTCAGTCGAAGCATCGCGAAGTGGAAGAACTTCAGGGGACTTTATAAGAAGCTATTGCATGATAATCCAGCTATTCCCAACATTCAGGAGTTTTTTATCTTTCCCGCCTCGTTAGAAGGAGAAGCCCTCGAACTCATCAATGACGTGGATGTGACTGATGAGAATTACAATACTGTCTGGAAAATTCTAAATGACAGATACGAGGACGCGAGTCATCTGATATTGACACACCTGAAAGCGCTGTTTAGCATCAAGAAAATGAATAGTGAAACAGCTGAGTAAGCATGCCGCCTCCATGATCAGACTGTCCGCACGCGTGAGGTCCTCTCAAACCTGAAAAGGGAGGTTGAACATTGGGATGACATCTTCGTATACCTCACAGTCAACAAAATGGACAATGGAACGCGCAAGCACTGGGAGTTGAACATCAACAATGCCAACGATTTCCCCTCTTTCTAGGGAGTCAAGGCCTTTCTGGACGAACGCGCTAAACGACTTCAGAACAGTAAGGCAGCCGTCAAGGCTATGCATACTGTTACTGAAGAAAAGGTTGTATGCCCCCTTTGTAGCAAAACCCATTGGAGAATGGGTTGATATAACTACTTACTTTTCTTTTACGGCCAAGTCCCTCTCAGATAAACGTGACTTTGTCAAGTCTAAGAATCTTTTTTTCAATTTTCTCAAGGGTGATCACGCGGCCAAAGACTGCGAGGAGCAAGATCGCTGCAAAAATTGCCAGACAGAACATCACACTGTCATCTGCAAGTCATTCAAAAGGCCCAGAAGCAAGAAGAGAATGGCCAACACCGCGAAAGCTGAATGCGGTAATGGTTATGACGACAGTTGCAGCTGTGGAAGTCAGAGCGACACATCTGTGTCTTTGGATGAAGAAGAAGAAACAGTGAAGATGACTGCATATCACAGCAACTAAGCAGTATCCACTGCCAGTTCAGTACTACTCGCGACTGCAAGAGTACGCTTCCATACTGTCGACGGTCATACAATCATCACCAGAGCAGTCCTGGACCAAAGATACGAGTTGTCCTTCATCATCGAGTCAGCAGCGCAGGTATTACGTGCTCCACAGGTCGAAGTCAACATCAACATCGCCGAAGTTAACGAGAACAAGACCGCGTCCTGCAAGAGTGTAGTGTCGTGTGCTATCGAACCGTGCAATTCAAGGAAGCCGTCACTCCCGATCATTGCTCAAGTCCTTCTCAAGCTCACATCATACGCTGCACGAAGAGAACTCATTCAAGTGAAATAGACTCATCTTGAAGGGCTGACATTCGCAGAGGCTGACCCCAAGGACAACAGAAAGATCGATGTGATCATTGGAGCAGATTTATATTCCGCTATTCTAGTGGATGATATGCGAAAAGAGTCTGCCGATGCTCCCATGGTGCAAGAGACCATCTTTGGTAGGGTAGTCACAGGCCATCAGAAATCTTCAAGAATCTCGGAGTAACAAGTCCCGGAGCAACAGGCTCACACGTCAGTTCATCACTGTTTCATCAGAGAACCCATGAACGTGTTAGTTCGCAGATTCTGGGAACTAAAGGAGCTCTCTAGCCCCATTGGCCTGAATCAAGAGGATCAGAAAGTAGAGGACCACTTCAAGTACATTCATTCACGAGAGAAGAGTGGACTATACGTAGTGCACCTTCCACTGAAGAGTCAACTACCTCTAGATATTGGTAAATCCTACGATATCGCAAGGAAAGGCCTGGAAAGATAGAGAAATCGATGCTGCGCTAAGCCACTGCACCAATGTGAGAATGACAAACTCCTCATGGAATACCCAGCTTTAGAACACATGAAGTTTTTCTCGGAACATGTAGATCCAAGCCACAGGCCTGTGTACCTATCACATCATACTGAACTACGAGAAAACAGCTCGACATTACCGATCAAAATGGTTTCCAACGCTACCAGCCGTACCACCAAAGGATCAACGGTTAATGATCACTTCTACATTGGCCTTCATTTATTACATGATCTCCTCGATGTCATTCTGAGGTGGAGGATGGACTCAGTGACACTGAGAGCAGACATCGAGAAGATTTTTCAACAGATTATGGTGGTCCCAGAGGAGCAACATGTACAACGATTCCTGTGGCAACCACCTGGCACGACATAAGGGAAATAATGCGACTTGAAAACAGTTATGTATGGAAGTGCGCCAGCCCCATTCCTGGCAAGTCGCCTGCTGCAACAACTGGCCATAGAGGAACGACAGAAATTCCCGCGAACCGCCGCTATATTGCAGCGTGATTTCTACGTTGATGACGTCCTGACTGGAGCTTCTTCAAGTTATGAAGCTAGAGAGATGCAAAACGAGCTACAACTGCTGTAACTTTCCGGTGGAATGAACCTGCGGAAATGGGCATCTAGGCAGGCTGAGAGACTCAGAGCGATTCCTCGCGAGCTGTTAGAATGTGACCGTACCTCGGAATTCGATCAGAAGGAAACCATCAAAGTCCTCGGAGTCCAATGGAATATGAATTGAGATACCTTCAAGTTCTCCATGTTCCTGGACAACTCGAATAAGGCTACGAAGTGCGAAATTTTCTAAACTGTCGCCAGGATATTCGAACCTGTTGGCTGTCCCACGCCCACTACTATCACAGCAAAAATCCTTATTCAAGAACTGTGGTTACTTGGAATGGATTGAGATGAAGAAGTGCCCGAGACAATTCTCTCAAAATGGGAAAAATTTCTGTCTCATCGCGGGAAAGTCCAAGATCGCTCCAAGAAAGCACCAGACAATAGCTTGACTTGAGCTGGGTGGTGCATATCTGCTGGCTAGAGTCTTGGAACGCATCAGACAGTATGAAACTCGTAGCAGTAACCATTCACGCGTGGAGTGACTAGCAAATAGTACTCGCCTGGCTCAAAAAACATGCGTTACACTGGCTGACATTTGTTGACAATCGAGTATTAGACATGCAGACCAGACTCACAACAGCCAAATGGCATTACGTCCCAATCACATCGAGCCCAGCCGACTGTGCCTCTCGTGGAGCTCTACCTGCAGATCTAGTCACAGATGATCTTTATTGGACTGAACCAATATGTTTAAAACTTGTTACAAATTGAGGGCCACAACAAACAGGCATCGACAATCCAACTCTTCAAACAAAAACCGAAAAGAAAGACAACCTCACAGGATGCGCTACAACGCGGGAAACTCAATCGCTTGGTGATCATGAGCCAGGAGACATCCATCAGTTATCTCACCGTATCTCGTCATGGCAGAAGAACTTGAGAATCACAGACTACTGCTTGAAGCCTTCTAACGTATTGAGAAGACGTCAACCACGACACTCATTCAATGCGTTAATGGAGAAATCGTGTGATTTCTGGATCAGACAAATGCAGCGAGGCACATTCCAGAGCCAAACTGCTTTCCTGGAAGCCAGGCAGCATCTTCCAACCGAAGACAAACTAATCGGTGTCGACCCTGTGATGGATGACAATGGAATCGTGAGAATAAACGGACGTATTTCAAAAGCATCAATCTTGTACAAGCAGAAACATCCTATAATTTTGCCAGCAGGAAGAATCGCGGACCTCTTCATCGATGACATTCACCGAAAGACAATACACGGAGGTCTCCAACTGACTCTGAGTACCCTGAGACAAAACTATTGGATCCTGAACGCGAGACATCTCCTAAAGAGCCACATCTACAAATGCGTAAAGTGCATTCGATACGACGGGAAACCCGCTCACCTAACAATGTCGGCTCTTCCGCCAGAACGCGTAACACCGTCTCCGCCCCTCACACACACTGGGCTAGAATATGCTGGACCTGTTCACGTTCGCACAAGTCCAGGACGAGGAGTAAAATCATACAAGGGCTACATCGCGCTCTTCATATATATGGTTACTTGCACAATTCACTAGAAACTAGTGTTAGACCATTCAATATCGACATTCATGGCTGCATTCGACAGATTCGCGTAAAGTCATGGATTTCCATCGGATTCATACAGCGACAATGGCACCACCTTCCAACGGGCAGAACGCGAACTCAGGGAAGGCATCGACGAATTGTACCAGAACTGACCTGCAAACATCGCAACATCGCAACAAAGAGGNAGAGAGGGAGAGAGGGAGAGAGGGAGAGAGGGAGAGAGGGAGAGAGGGAGAGAGGGAGAGAGGGAGAGAGGGAGAGAGGGAGAGAGGGAGAGAGGGAGAGAGGGAGAGAGGGAGAGAGGGAGAGAGGGAGAGAGGGAGAGAGGGAGAGAGGGAGAGAGGGAGAGAGGGAGAGAGGGAGAGAGGGAGAGAGGGAGAGAGGGAGAGAGGGAGAGAGGGAGAGAGGGAGAGAGGGAGAGAGGGAGAGAGGGAGAGAGGGAGAGAGGGAGAGAGGGAGAGAGGGAGAGAGGGAGAGAGGGAGAGAGGGAGAGAGGGAGAGAGGGAGAGAGGGAGAGAGGGAGAGAGGGAGAGAGGGAGAGAGGGAGAGAGGGAGAGAGGGAGAGAGGGAGAGAGGGAGAGAGGGAGAGAGGGAGAGAGGGAGAGAGGGAGAGAGGGAGAGAGGGAGAGAGGGAGAGAGGGAGAGAGGGAGAGAGGGAGAGAGGGAGAGAGGGAGAGAGGGAGAGAGGGAGAGAGGGAGAGAGGGAGAGAGGGAGAGAGGGAGAGAGGGAGAGAGGGAGAGAGGGAGAGAGGGAGAGAGGGAGAGAGGGAGAGAGGGAGAGAGGGAGAGAGGGAGAGAGGGAGAGAGGGAGAGAGGGAGAGAGGGAGAGAGGGAGAGAGGGAGAGAGGGAGAGAGGGAGAGAGGGAGAGAGGGAGAGAGGGAGAGAGGGAGAGAGGGAGAGAGGGAGAGAGGGAGAGAGGGAGAGAGGGAGAGAGGGAGAGAGGGAGAGAGGGAGAGAGGGAGAGAGGGAGAGAGGGAGAGAGGGAGAGAGGGAGAGAGGGAGAGAGGGAGAGAGGGAGAGAGGGAGAGAGGGAGAGAGGGAGAGAGGGAGAGAGGGAGAGAGGGAGAGAGGGAGAGAGGGAGAGAGGGAGAGAGGGAGAGAGGGAGAGAGGGAGAGAGGGAGAGAGGGAGAGAGGGAGAGAGGGAGAGAGGGAGAGAGGGAGAGAGGGAGAGAGGGAGAGAGGGAGAGAGGGAGAGAGGGAGAGAGGGAGAGAGGGAGAGAGGGAGAGAGGGAGAGAGGGAGAGAGGGAGAGAGGGAGAGAGGGAGAGAGGGAGAGAGGGAGAGAGGGAGAGAGGGAGAGAGGGAGAGAGGGAGAGAGGGAGAGAGGGAGAGAGGGAGAGAGGGAGAGAGGGAGAGAGGGAGAGAGGGAGAGAGGGAGAGAGGGAGAGAGGGAGAGAGGGAGAGAGGGAGAGAGGGAGAGAGGGAGAGAGGGAGAGAGGGAGAGAGGGAGAGAGGGAGAGAGGGAGAGAGGGAGAGAGGGAGAGAGGGAGAGAGGGAGAGAGGGAGAGAGGGAGAGAGGGAGAGAGGGAGAGAGGGAGAGAGGGAGAGAGGGAGAGAGGGAGAGAGGGAGAGAGGGAGAGAGGGAGAGAGGGAGAGAGGGAGAGAGGGAGAGAGGGAGAGAGGGAGAGAGGGAGAGAGGGAGAGAGGGAGAGAGGGAGAGAGGGAGAGAGGGAGAGAGGGAGAGAGGGAGAGAGGGAGAGAGGGAGAGAGGGAGAGAGGGAGAGAGGGAGAGAGGGAGAGAGGGAGAGAGGGAGAGAGGGAGAGAGGGAGAGAGGGAGAGAGGGAGAGAGGGAGAGAGGGAGAGAGGGAGAGAGGGAGAGAGGGAGAGAGGGAGAGAGGGAGAGAGGGAGAGAGGGAGAGAGGGAGAGAGGGAGAGAGGGAGAGAGGGAGAGAGGGAGAGAGGGAGAGAGGGAGAGAGGGAGAGAGGGAGAGAGGGAGAGAGGGAGAGAGGGAGAGAGGGAGAGAGGGAGAGAGGGAGAGAGGGAGAGAGGGAGAGAGGGAGAGAGGGAGAGAGGGAGAGAGGGAGAGAGGGAGAGAGGGAGAGAGGGAGAGAGGGAGAGAGGGAGAGAGGGAGAGAGGGAGAGAGGGAGAGAGGGAGAGAGGGAGAGAGGGAGAGAGGGAGAGAGGGAGAGAGGGAGAGAGGGAGAGAGGGAGAGAGGGAGAGAGGGAGAGAGGGAGAGAGGGAGAGAGGGAGAGAGGGAGAGAGGGAGAGAGGGAGAGAGGGAGAGAGGGAGAGAGGGAGAGAGGGAGAGAGGGAGAGAGGGAGAGAGGGAGAGAGGGAGAGAGGGAGAGAGGGAGAGAGGGAGAGAGGGAGAGAGGGAGAGAGGGAGAGAGGGAGAGAGGGAGAGAGGGAGAGAGGGAGAGAGGGAGAGAGGGAGAGAGGGAGAGAGGGAGAGAGGGAGAGAGGGAGAGAGGGAGAGAGGGAGAGAGGGAGAGAGGGAGAGAGGGAGAGAGGGAGAGAGGGAGAGAGGGAGAGAGGGAGAGAGGGAGAGAGGGAGAGAGGGAGAGAGGGAGAGAGGGAGAGAGGGAGAGAGGGAGAGAGGGAGAGAGGGAGAGAGGGAGAGAGGGAGAGAGGGAGAGAGGGAGAGAGGGAGAGAGGGAGAGAGGGAGAGAGGGAGAGAGGGAGAGAGGGAGAGAGGGAGAGAGGGAGAGAGGGAGAGAGGGAGAGAGGGAGAGAGGGAGAGAGGGAGAGAGGGAGAGAGGGAGAGAGGGAGAGAGGGAGAGAGGGAGAGAGGGAGAGAGGGAGAGAGGGAGAGAGGGAGAGAGGGAGAGAGGGAGAGAGGGAGAGAGGGAGAGAGGGAGAGAGGGAGAGAGGGAGAGAGGGAGAGAGGGAGAGAGGGAGAGAGGGAGAGAGGGAGAGAGGGAGAGAGGGAGAGAGGGAGAGAGGGAGAGAGGGAGAGAGGGAGAGAGGGAGAGAGGGAGAGAGGGAGAGAGGGAGAGAGGGAGAGAGGGAGAGAGGGAGAGAGGGAGAGAGGGAGAGAGGGAGAGAGGGAGAGAGGGAGAGAGGGAGAGAGGGAGAGAGGGAGAGAGGGAGAGAGGGAGAGAGGGAGAGAGGGAGAGAGGGAGAGAGGGAGAGAGGGAGAGAGGGAGAGAGGGAGAGAGGGAGAGAGGGAGAGAGGGAGAGAGGGAGAGAGGGAGAGAGGGAGAGAGGGAGAGAGGGAGAGAGGGAGAGAGGGAGAGAGGGAGAGAGGGAGAGAGGGAGAGAGGGAGAGAGGGAGAGAGGGAGAGAGGGAGAGAGGGAGAGAGGGAGAGAGGGAGAGAGGGAGAGAGGGAGAGAGGGAGAGAGGGAGAGAGGGAGAGAGGGAGAGAGGGAGAGAGGGAGAGAGGGAGAGAGGGAGAGAGGGAGAGAGGGAGAGAGGGAGAGAGGGAGAGAGGGAGAGAGGGAGAGAGGGAGAGAGGGAGAGAGGGAGAGAGGGAGAGAGGGAGAGAGGGAGAGAGGGAGAGAGGGAGAGAGGGAGAGAGGGAGAGAGGGAGAGAGGGAGAGAGGGAGAGAGGGAGAGAGGGAGAGAGGGAGAGAGGGAGAGAGGGAGAGAGGGAGAGAGGGAGAGAGGGAGAGAGGGAGAGAGGGAGAGAGGGAGAGAGGGAGAGAGGGAGAGAGGGAGAGAGGGAGAGAGGGAGAGAGGGAGAGAGGGAGAGAGGGAGAGAGGGAGAGAGGGAGAGAGGGAGAGAGGGAGAGAGGGAGAGAGGGAGAGAGGGAGAGAGGGAGAGAGGGAGAGAGGGAGAGAGGGAGAGAGGGAGAGAGGGAGAGAGGGAGAGAGGGAGAGAGGGAGAGAGGGAGAGAGGGAGAGAGGGAGAGAGGGAGAGAGGGAGAGAGGGAGAGAGGGAGAGAGGGAGAGAGGGAGAGAGGGAGAGAGGGAGAGAGGGAGAGAGGGAGAGAGGGAGAGAGGGAGAGAGGGAGAGAGGGAGAGAGGGAGAGAGGGAGAGAGGGAGAGAGGGAGAGAGGGAGAGAGGGAGAGAGGGAGAGAGGGAGAGAGGGAGAGAGGGAGAGAGGGAGAGAGGGAGAGAGGGAGAGAGGGAGAGAGGGAGAGAGGGAGAGAGGGAGAGAGGGAGAGAGGGAGAGAGGGAGAGAGGGAGAGAGGGAGAGAGGGAGAGAGGGAGAGAGGGAGAGAGGGAGAGAGGGAGAGAGGGAGAGAGGGAGAGAGGGAGAGAGGGAGAGAGGGAGAGAGGGAGAGAGGGAGAGAGGGAGAGAGGGAGAGAGGGAGAGAGGGAGAGAGGGAGAGAGGGAGAGAGGGAGAGAGGGAGAGAGGGAGAGAGGGAGAGAGGGAGAGAGGGAGAGAGGGAGAGAGGGAGAGAGGGAGAGAGGGAGAGAGGGAGAGAGGGAGAGAGGGAGAGAGGGAGAGAGGGAGAGAGGGAGAGAGGGAGAGAGGGAGAGAGGGAGAGAGGGAGAGAGGGAGAGAGGGAGAGAGGGAGAGAGGGAGAGAGGGAGAGAGGGAGAGAGGGAGAGAGGGAGAGAGGGAGAGAGGGAGAGAGGGAGAGAGGGAGAGAGGGAGAGAGGGAGAGAGGGAGAGAGGGAGAGAGGGAGAGAGGGAGAGAGGGAGAGAGGGAGAGAGGGAGAGAGGGAGAGAGGGAGAGAGGGAGAGAGGGAGAGAGGGAGAGAGGGAGAGAGGGAGAGAGGGAGAGAGGGAGAGAGGGAGAGAGGGAGAGAGGGAGAGAGGGAGAGAGGGAGAGAGGGAGAGAGGGAGAGAGGGAGAGAGGGAGAGAGGGAGAGAGGGAGAGAGGGAGAGAGGGAGAGAGGGAGAGAGGGAGAGAGGGAGAGAGGGAGAGAGGGAGAGAGGGAGAGAGGGAGAGAGGGAGAGAGGGAGAGAGGGAGAGAGGGAGAGAGGGAGAGAGGGAGAGAGGGAGAGAGGGAGAGAGGGAGAGAGGGAGAGAGGGAGAGAGGGAGAGAGGGAGAGAGGGAGAGAGGGAGAGAGGGAGAGAGGGAGAGAGGGAGAGAGGGAGAGAGGGAGAGAGGGAGAGAGGGAGAGAGGGAGAGAGGGAGAGAGGGAGAGAGGGAGAGAGGGAGAGAGGGAGAGAGGGAGAGAGGGAGAGAGGGAGAGAGGGAGAGAGGGAGAGAGGGAGAGAGGGAGAGAGGGAGAGAGGGAGAGAGGGAGAGAGGGAGAGAGGGAGAGAGGGAGAGAGGGAGAGAGGGAGAGAGGGAGAGAGGGAGAGAGGGAGAGAGGGAGAGAGGGAGAGAGGGAGAGAGGGAGAGAGGGAGAGAGGGAGAGAGGGAGAGAGGGAGAGAGGGAGAGAGGGAGAGAGGGAGAGAGGGAGAGAGGGAGAGAGGGAGAGAGGGAGAGAGGGAGAGAGGGAGAGAGGGAGAGAGGGAGAGAGGGAGAGAGGGAGAGAGGGAGAGAGGGAGAGAGGGAGAGAGGGAGAGAGGGAGAGAGGGAGAGAGGGAGAGAGGGAGAGAGGGAGAGAGGGAGAGAGGGAGAGAGGGAGAGAGGGAGAGAGGGAGAGAGGGAGAGAGGGAGAGAGGGAGAGAGGGAGAGAGGGAGAGAGGGAGAGAGGGAGAGAGGGAGAGAGGGAGAGAGGGAGAGAGGGAGAGAGGGAGAGAGGGAGAGAGGGAGAGAGGGAGAGAGGGAGAGAGGGAGAGAGGGAGAGAGGGAGAGAGGGAGAGAGGGAGAGAGGGAGAGAGGGAGAGAGGGAGAGAGGGAGAGAGGGAGAGAGGGAGAGAGGGAGAGAGGGAGAGAGGGAGAGAGGGAGAGAGGGAGAGAGGGAGAGAGGGAGAGAGGGAGAGAGGGAGAGAGGGAGAGAGGGAGAGAGGGAGAGAGGGAGAGAGGGAGAGAGGGAGAGAGGGAGAGAGGGAGAGAGGGAGAGAGGGAGAGAGGGAGAGAGGGAGAGAGGGAGAGAGGGAGAGAGGGAGAGAGGGAGAGAGGGAGAGAGGGAGAGAGGGAGAGAGGGAGAGAGGGAGAGAGGGAGAGAGGGAGAGAGGGAGAGAGGGAGAGAGGGAGAGAGGGAGAGAGGGAGAGAGGGAGAGAGGGAGAGAGGGAGAGAGGGAGAGAGGGAGAGAGGGAGAGAGGGAGAGAGGGAGAGAGGGAGAGAGGGAGAGAGGGAGAGAGGGAGAGAGGGAGAGAGGGAGAGAGGGAGAGAGGGAGAGAGGGAGAGAGGGAGAGAGGGAGAGAGGGAGAGAGGGAGAGAGGGAGAGAGGGAGAGAGGGAGAGAGGGAGAGAGGGAGAGAGGGAGAGAGGGAGAGAGGGAGAGAGGGAGAGAGGGAGAGAGGGAGAGAGGGAGAGAGGGAGAGAGGGAGAGAGGGAGAGAGGGAGAGAGGGAGAGAGGGAGAGAGGGAGAGAGGGAGAGAGGGAGAGAGGGAGAGAGGGAGAGAGGGAGAGAGGGAGAGAGGGAGAGAGGGAGAGAGGGAGAGAGGGAGAGAGGGAGAGAGGGAGAGAGGGAGAGAGGGAGAGAGGGAGAGAGGGAGAGAGGGAGAGAGGGAGAGAGGGAGAGAGGGAGAGAGGGAGAGAGGGAGAGAGGGAGAGAGGGAGAGAGGGAGAGAGGGAGAGAGGGAGAGAGGGAGAGAGGGAGAGAGGGAGAGAGGGAGAGAGGGAGAGAGGGAGAGAGGGAGAGAGGGAGAGAGGGAGAGAGGGAGAGAGGGAGAGAGAGAGAGAGGGAGAGAGGGAGAGAGGGAGAGAGGGAGAGAGCGCATTCTTCAGTATTCAGGGATTTACTTTTATTTGCGGGTATTGCCTATTATCGCGCTTTTTCCCGATAACACAGTTCTTCCTTCTTTTCATTACGTTTTGGGGGAAGGGCGAATGTGAGGATCATTTTAACCCCCATTAGCAACTGCCACATTACCGCACATTCACATGAAAGAAGTAATAACATTAAACTCACCCTCATTTTCGTCGGGTCACCCGTCAATGTGCCATCGATGATTAATTCTGTGTCCATGGCTTTCTCTACGAATGCAGTCAGCTTCTCGTCGTCATGACTCGGATTGCTACCTGAGGTTTCGATTAGCATGTAGAATTTGTGCCTTTTAAACAAAGGATTTTGCAAGCCCAACATATCAACGCTAATTCCCATCGTAGCATCATCCATCATTTCACAAGACGATAGGACCTCGGCTAGCTCTTTCTTCGCGAGAAGATACGTCGTGAGGACTTTATCGAAATTGTCAAGACCTAGAAATGCGAGATTGATGCTCTTAGGACGAGTAGGACAATGGATTGCAACTTTCGTCACGATTCCCAACGTTCCTTCCGAACCGATGAACAGGTTCTTTAGGTGGTACCCCGTGTTGTCCTTCTTTAGAGTGTTCATGCAGTTTATAATCTTGCCATTAGCTGTAACCTAGAGATCAAATTAGTAGAATTCACCTCGAACAATTCAAGGATACTTGTACATACTGCTTCCAATCCTAACACAGCATTGTGTAGATTTCCGTATCGTAGCAGTCGCAACCCTCCGGCATTTGTCGCGATATTACCGCCTATGAGACAGCTACCCTTGGCACCAAGATCTAATGGCATCATTAGGCCGTAATCGTCCAAATGATTGTCCAGGACGTCCAGGACACAGCCAGCCTCGCACACTAGCGCCCCTTTGGAATGAAATAGAATATGAAATAATAAACAATGAAGATGATACAATCTTAACGAGAGGCGTACAGCTTACAGAGATTTATGTTGTCCACTTTACCTGAAAGCTCGTCCGTCGAAATAATCTGATTCATTAATTTCATGGAAAGAATAATCTCGTCAAAAACAGGGACACTGCCACCGACGAGCCCAGTATTGCCGCTCTGCGGGCAAACAGCGAGGCGATTTAGATTGCAGTATTTGAGGATTTCAGAAACTTCCTTGGATGTCTTTGGTTTTAGAACCAAACGGCTGTTCCCTAAAATGTGTAATTTTCCATCAACTGGTCACATACGGGGTCGATACGATGTATCGACCCAGCATTTTCTCGCATCGAGCCAGTCAATAGGATTCATTAACCCTCAATATGCTACTGCCATCTAGCCCCAGCCATACGAACAGTTTGGTCCGAAAGGCGTTCGACTTGAGGGGTCAAGTTATCGAACCAAGAAAAATATTAGGTGTACAAATAAGTTTTAGCACACTTCGATTCCGTCTCGTGAAAATAATTCAAAGTTACCGCTTACATATGATATGGTGGGATGTGTTACGTAGTATCAAAACATAAGGGTGTCATAAACATAACCGTAAATTCTGTGAATAAAACATGTAGATCGATAAGCTACTTATTAGACACTGCATTCGCTATGAATTCCATCAAGGAAAAACTGTTAGGAAATTATGTTAATCGATTCGTTCTGTTCTTGGGGACAACATTGTATCTAAAAGTACACGTGAGTATTGGTGTAAGCGATTTAAAGAAGGTGATTTCGACGTTAGTGACCGTGAACTTACCGGAGCCCCTGTAAGTGTGGATGGCCAGGAACTGCAAGGGTTGCTGGATGAAAACCCTTGCCAAACGGAAAAACAACTTGCAATACAGCTTGGAGTAACTCAACCGGCCGTTTCCTATCGCTTAAACGCTATGGGAAAGATTCGAAAAGGAACAAAGTGCGTGCCACACTTTTTGACTTGGGAAAATAAAGATAGCCGACTTGACATATGTCTGAATCTTTACAATAAGCAACATAGAAAGTCTTTTTTGTGGAAAATTGCGACCGATGATGAAAAGTGAATTTATTTTGATAATCCAAAACACAAATATCATTGGGTTAACCCCGGCGAGCCGACGACATCGACACCGAAGCGCAATATTCACTGTAAGGAGTGATGCATGATGCTGTTTATATGGTGGGATATGAAAGGCGTACTGCATTATGAACTTTTGAAGTCTGGCGAGACAGTTACTGCCGATCGCTATCGTCGACAATTAATAAGATTGAACCAAGAAATTGAACAAAAATGTCCATTTACTGGCAAACTAAAACGTCCAGTAAAATTGCTCCATGACAACGCCAGGCCGCCTATGGGTAAACCGGTCAAAGATACGTTAATGGCTCTTGAATAGAAAGCTGTGCTACACCCGGCGTATTTACCAGACTTAGCTCCAACTAATTTTCACTTATTTCGGAAGATGCAAAACGAATTGACTGTTGTGCGATTCAAAACATTTGAAGAAGTGCAAAAATGGGTCGATAATTTCCTCGCCTCGCAAGATGAAACTTTCTTTGCGGAAGGCATCCGTGAATTATCGAACAGATGGCTGAAGGTCATTCGAAATGATGGAGATTATTTTGGTGAATAAATGTAGTTTACTTTTTTTCGAGAATGAATTTTAAAATTTTTGCAGTGTCCTAAAACTTATTCGTACACCTAATAATTTAGTGATTTATGACATCAGCTAGGTTCAGTTTCGAAATAGACTATTTATTTTAATTTTGTTGAAAATGAAAATCATTACTTCAATTGAGTAACTCATAATGATTTCAGATATTGATCAACTCGAAGCATAAAAAATCGTACCAACTGTGAAATTTTAGTATTTTTCAAGGTCTAATGTGAAGGTAACCGTAGTTCAGTTTGACTTTCTTGCTCCAAGACTATAGCTTGTTGTTCGCAACACACCCAAATAAAGAAACGTATCGTTTCGTCCATCTTCGAACATTCAATCTTTTTCAATACTAATATTCATGTTAATTGTATCTCGTTAAATAAACCATCAATTTATCGAGCCTCCATAACTAATTTATTTTACGTCAAGAATCAACGTAAACCCATTAATGTAAGCAATCAATACCGTATATTACAAGAAAAAATTGTACTAATCTCAATCTATTACAATCCCTTTGCTGTAGTAACAAATTGGTGTCACCTTTATTGTCAGCAATCTATTTCGCCAGAGATAACCTTAAGCCTAGGAACAAGGGTAATCTTTGTTTGAGATCCTAGATTATACAAATCTTTTTTTATCTCTTTAAAAGAAGATATTGCTTCAATTTTCTTTTTCTGTCGTAATTATATATGTTGTAACGTGATATATTCGTTACAAGGTCTTTGCGGGTTTTGGAGACCGTTCCGCGTGTCTGTTATTGCACCACCAGGCGGGAAGTCACCTCCGATGGCAACAGTCGAGAGAGAGATTATTAGTTTCTTGCGTTTTTGTGATTTGTTTTTTTAAATATTCCGCTGCCACGCGCATAACAGAGGAGATACTCGTCAAGGGACTTCAGGGGACCGAGGAGCTCTGGGTAATTAGTAATAATCTCTGGGGAGATTCCGGATTATCGCGAATGAGTCTTCGAGAGCCTTCGCCTTCAGTGACCACAAACGGGCCTGTACGTGTATCCTGCCGAGTGAGGGCACCACCTCCTGGACTCAAATGAGGAAGAAGTGACGCAGTGGGCAGCGAGAGATGTTTTGGTGCTGGAGAGGGATTTCCGCCAGTTGTTTGTATCGACGTTGATTACAAGCTATGATGGCACGACGGGATCAGCCATTTAAAATTATGGTTTTTGGGATCTTGCGGTTTATTTTATGCAATTTTTAATTGAGAAAAACCCTGGCCGAATGGTACAGTTCAGACACTGCGCATGCGTCACGGACCGAGGAATATCGTCATTGGCTGGACTTTCGAGATGAGGGCCAATGGGAAGCACTGCCGCGCTTCGGAAGCCGTTGCCGGGGTGTCTCGTTTCTTCGACCAGCACTTCCCGTGTGGTGGTTGCCTGGAAAGATGAAAGAGGAAATTCGACGAGAATTTGTGTTATTGAGACTGGTCTTGGAGGACTTTGCGAAAATTCGAGGGACTGGAGGCTGGAGGAAATCGTGGGCTTTACGGGAGTCTGTTGGATTACCCAAGAGATCCATGGAAGTTTAATCGAGCCGAGCAGCCAGGGCTTGTTGCAGCTGAATCGTCTCGATGACCGCGGTGGGTGTTTCATTGTTTTTTTCCCTCTTTTGGTTATTTCGAATGGGCAGTTTTCCCCTTATGTTGATGTCACGGGCATCAGAGTCCTGCAGGACTGTAAGAACTAGGAGGTTTGGTCGTTGATTATTTCTCTCTCGGCGCTTCTCTCTCGTTTAGTTCATTCGTTCGTCCATTTACGGAGCATTTGCATTTGTCGCGTAATTTTACGATATTACTGTCGCGTTCAATTATTATTCAATGTTTTTTGTTGACAATTTTCTCTAGATATCAATATTGCAGGCATTTGATTTTGTGGAAACATGCGCTCTCGTCATCGACAACATTGTATATTCAATCTAATTACGGTGGTCTCGGAACCTTGATATTGTGTCGCTTGTGTCGTTATTTGCCAGCGTAAACTTGGTTGTGTTTCGAGTCACTGGAATTTCTTGACAATTTCTCGGTTCTGCAATTTTATTTTAATTTTCCGGTTCTCTATTTTTATTTATTTTGGACTAATAATCATTGACTCCTGCCAGTTGGAATGTTCAGTCCAGCTGCAGGATTATTTGACTTTTGACTTTATATCTAACTTCAGAACATTTTATTTCTTGACGAAAGTGGTTTATTTTGTATCGAGTCTTATTCATCATTATATCGAGTCGCAAAGGGGGTTATTCGGTTTTCCACCGAATTGTTTTTCACACACACGCACATTCACGCACACTCGCTCCTCTCGCATGCTTGCATGGCTTCTCAGGACTGACCTGCGCAACCGACTCAACTGACCAGTGGCGAGAACCTCTGACACCTGAGGCGCCACTTGATGGACAGGTGTCCAGCGAACGCCCCCATTTAAATTGGGGCACGTTTGGGCCCACGATGATCGATACCTGCCACCTTGCGGTCTTTCAATGGGTCTCATTTGCATATCAGCCATCGTACTGTGTACATTTCGTTCTACGAATTATTCTATTGTTGCGCGAATTAGTTGCTCTGCGCCATTTAGTTCTTTGAACTGTGTTAATCATTTTGTGACCCGCGCTAATATTCTTGACCTTCTCAATTAATTAAATCTAACAAGTGTATTGTTTTGACTTTTTCAAATTAAATTGACTTTTGTGACCAACGCCACGTGTAGTGATTTCTAGACCTTCTCACGCTCCCAGAAAATCCGTTTTTATCTCGCCCATCGCTTCCTAATTCCACCTAAACCAGATTCGGCATCGAACAGGGGTTTTCCATCGAGTCATTTATTATTTTTATTCAGTTGATTTTTCCTTAGTCACATCCCAATTTCAGGTCTCGGGTTTGACCCCTCTCCAAGGACGAGCTACCTGGTGCATTTGAGAGCTGTCATCGGAGAAGGTTTGTCTCGGTGGTCGTTCCGAAATTAACGACCTGACCAACTTCGATTTAGGGTTTATTAGTGTCAGAGGGCTGCGGAACGGAGGACAGATGCCGTGAATATATATATATATATATACGAGGCATATTCATTTATTTTTTATTATTTTTCTACATATTTTTTCCCACTACACACTGCCCCCTAAAAGGTAAATCCCGCCACCGTTGGATACCCCTTCCCCAGATTTTTCCCCTCATCGCCCCTCTACCCCCGCCCATGGACATCACAAAGACATCAGCCGAAGGAAGACATCAGTTCCGGCCCCACCCGATCAATTGGAGAAGCCATCGCCTCCTGGAAATTCCCCATACTAGACCCCCGAATATTCAACACCAGCGATAATCCCTTGTGAGACATCCCTGGGTTGTGGTCATCGTCACCACTCACCCGTGCTGATTGGCCCTGATTGCTCCCGAATTAAAACCCGAAGGACATCGACACCTGACGAACCCCCACGNGGAAAACGCCCTGGTATTTTGAAGGAGTGCAAGGCGCCGGTGGAATTCCACGTGTTCGCCAGAGTGAAGTCCCATCGTGAGTACGAGTTACCCCCCTCATTTTCCCTCTTGACCCCACAATATTACCCTTCATACCCCCCAACGGTGAGCCTACACTCTTTGTTTCTTCCCCATTTAGTTATTCTTCTTATATTTAGTTGCATTCCCTCGATACGACTAGCTTCTCCCCTTTTTCTGCATTAGAGTCACGCCCTTTTTACGTGTACAAAAGTTGCCTGGCCTTACCCATAACCCTAGATCCAAGTAAAAGGCATTTCTAACGTCTTACGACGATCTAATATGTAAATTAATAGAAATATAGATGTTTAGTTAATTTTATCCCTCATTTGTCCTCATTATTTAATTGCCCTAAATCCCCCTGTTTGAAATCAATTACGATTTGATGAGCCGGGTGGTCGGGAAGAAAAGTGAGGTTCGGGTTAACGGTTTGATAATTTGCCGGAGGTAATTTGATGAGTTTTCTTTAATAAACAAATTACTATGCACTGAAAATTACACAACACAGAGTTTAATAAATAGATGATTTCCGAGTGGACTGTATACAACTTAACAAAAAGGATGATTTGCGTTTACAATGTTCGATAATAGTTGCGATGATTTTCCGGCACTTTCACTCGATGAGGTTCGATGGCGTATTAAAGATACGACACGCACGATCGTCCTCGTGCGTGTTCGTCGATGCCCGAAGGTTTCCGAGGGAGCAAAATTCGACATTTAGCCCGACTGAAGGATGATTTTCAACACCCCCTTTTAGGAAATAATACTAATTAAATATTGAAAGGTCACAATATATATATATATATGGAATTGTTTTTATATTTTATATTTTTATTTTCATATATCATCCCAAGATGACTTATATGGCTAAGTAACTTGCTAAAAAGTAATTGAATCCAAAAATGTTTTAGACCAAAATTATAGGGCTTGAAGGGGGAAAAATAATGAGAACCATATTTTGAGAATAAGTGTTCATGTTTCCATGATACAAGCATAAGTTGTAACGAACATGTGGGGATGTCCGTTAGGAACACCAACACCATCTGATAACAACTTACCGCTGCGATATGAAAAGACGGTCCGTGAGTAAAAAGCAGAAAGAGGGAGAATTTTCATTTTCCCACTTCGGTGGAGGAATTTTTGAGTTCAGATTTTATCTCACTTCGGTGGAGTTTTTGGAATATTGAGCTATCCTACTTCGGTGCGGTAATTTGCCCGATTATCATTATTATAATTGATTTTAGGGTTCCCTCTATGGCGTGGTGAATTTTTGATGTTTTGAAATTTTTGGGTTTGAGTATATCATTTTTTTTATCGAGATCAGTTTAATTATATAGATAAAATTATCATGAAGGAGGACCAATATTTTAGAATCATCCCGTCATTTTCATGGACTTCACCCGTTTTGTAAATATTGCGGGTAATCGACTAGGTCCGGTTGAAAGACCAGCGCTCCAAATTAAGTTGGACTTTTCCAGGATTAATTGGTTATCGTTTTGTTTTTGGTGAAAGCTTGTTTGGAGCAAGTACAACCGATTTGTCTCCCACGAATTGCCAGGTCGTATTAGTGTCCGATTTGAAAAACTTCAGAGTAGAGTTGAAAAAAGTGTAACATGGGGAATTGTTGCTGGGACAAAAATGGACGTTACCCCTTTTCCCTTGGTGAAGTCAGAAGCTGAAGATAACTCGATGGTTGGGCGCCAGTTGCCCTTTGTTTCGACGGAAACAATAACCCGAAAAATTATTTCGAAGCGGAAACCCCAACGAAGAACCAAAACTCAAACGTAGAAAACTTAAAAACTAAAGGGCCAAGGGAAAGGTGAAAAGTCGCTCGCGCTGCTGAGGGAGTCGGTTGTGGAGAGAGGGGTAGGTTCAGGTGAAAAACGAGTAACTGGGCTCTTATTCTAAAAAAAAGAAACACGAAAACTGAAAACTAAGGTTGAAATGTAGAAGTCTATATTGTTTCTAAATTCACAGAAAAAAAAATTCTTCAATTCACAAGAACGAAATATAAAAAGAATCAAATAATCGATAGAATAATTAACAAAAAGATGGGAAGAGAACACGATTTGTCCTAAAAGAAAAATACAAAAATTAAATAATGACCAGGGACCAGAAAAGGGCTCAACTAAAATTGGAAGGGGACCCGTAGCTGAAACAAAAGTCAGTGCGAAGTTGGGTCATAACCAAACCGTCATATTTTTCAATGGTCGAATTGAATATTGTGTTTATCGGTTAAAATAAAGTAAATTAATAAAAAATGAGTGTATAATTGCGAAAAACTAAGGATATGGACGAGAACAATGGAATTGGTGGGTGAGTAGCAATTTATTGTTGGCTGATAGCCTAAATCGGTGGAGATAAAGTGCATGGTTGGCAAGTGGACAGCCAACCACGGGGCGCAGTATTCTGACGAAGGTGAACGTTAAGTACAAATTCCGTTGAAATTAATTTGAACTTGAATTGAGTTTGAATTGGATCAATTTCTAATCCGAATTCTGAAATTGACAAAATTGTTTGAAATTCGGAAAGTGACAATAGCGATAATTTTGATCCTTGAATTTTTTCCAAAATTGTGAGAAAAATATAAAAAATCTACATAAGCATTGCTTTAATCTCGGAAAACAATATTTGCCTAAGGATTTTTTCAGTTAAATCGATAACAATAGCGATAAGGCTATAGAATAATAGGATATATATCTGGTTTTGAAAAATCCACCTGTTAATTTCAATGTGAAAAAGCGAATGAGCACAATTTACCAAAATACAGCAATAATACTCACATTTTGAGATATAATATACTCATTTCTAATGTTTGCGAAAATTTTTCCGATGAAATTAACTGCCTAAAGGGTTTGAAATTCGGAAAGTCAGACAGACACCGACAGACAGACAAATGCAGAGAGATACAGACTAAAATTTGAAGTACCGTGCATCTTTTATATTTTTCTCGCAATTTTTTGCATGAAAATTTAAAGATAAAAATTATCGCTATTGAAACTTTCCAAAATTCAAACCCTTTAAGCAGTGAATTTCATTCAGAAAATTCTCGCAAGCATTAGAAATAAGCAGATTATGACATGTGAGTATTATTGCTGTATTATCGTAAATTGTCCTCATTCGCTTTTCTACATAGAAAATTGACAAATGGATTTTTCAAAGCAGATTTATTACAGTGTGTAACTTTATTGGTGGAATACCTCCCGGCCACAGTATCAGGAACCCCCCTTGAATGCCAGAAAAATAAAAAAATGATCATTCAACCAGTTTTGAATAATGAACATTTAACGCAGGCCAATGAGAAGGCCGGGTTATGGCGCTTAATAGTGAGTGGTAAGGATTAGCTCCGTCAAGTCAGGCAGCCAAGGTGCTCGGATCGACTCGATCAATAGCTCGAAATTACATGCTTTTTATAAGCTTTTTTTCTGTGCAAACGAAAAATTTTCTGCTCAAATATTTTGGGAGTAAAATGGATTTTTCAGATTTAGGCGTTAAGCTAGGCGGCCAAGTCATCAGAATTGGCTCGGAAACCACGCTGAGATATCGTTTGATTTATAAGCTAATTTCCTGTGTTGAGAAAACATGAAAATCCCCATTTTTCCGGGAAATCCTATGAGCTGGAAAATGGGCAAATGCAAGGTCATCGCATGGGCCTGCTGTCTGGCCCAGAATTATCAGCTATTTATAAGCTAATTTTCTGCGCGAAGCAAAAATTTTCTGTCCAAATATTTTAGGCCAAAAGTCAAACTTAATCGCTCAATTTGTCAAAATGGGCTAGAAAATCAGCCTGAAGTATCTTCTCATTTATAAGCTAATTTCCAGCCCATATGGGATTTCCCGGAAAATAGGGATTTTCATGATTTTCTTAACACAGGAAATTAGCTTATAAATCAGAAGATACTTCAGGCCGATTTCGTAGCCCATTTTGAACAAATGGGCATTGGTCAAATTTATGTGCTTTTTAAACTCAGGTTCATGTTCGTAAGTGAATTCACAACAGAATTGAACATTGGTGCCATTCAATTCACGGGAAATTCACAACAATACCTTAGAATGTTTCGAAGATACTGTTCTGAATTGTGTGTCTTATAGAATAGTGAAATTTGGGGAGTGCCGTCAATCTCATTTGAACCATGGGTGTGTGCGAATTACTGTCTTTCGAGGAATTTTAATGAATTGGGCAAGATTTACGGTATGGGTACACAGAATTTCCAATCCTTATTTCTCTTTTGTTGCCTCCCACTATTATGCTATCCTGACAATAAAGTATTTTCCAAACATTTTCTTGGCTGTAGTAATGGTTAGTCAGAGTACAACTTTGAAAGAGGCAACATCGAAGGAGTCCTGACACTTTCGTCTGTTTCACAAAGTTAATTTCCTAATTTTATTTTAATTTGCAATTTCTTCAAAGAAGAAAATACGTGAAAATGGCAAAAACTCAACTGGATACCGAGATTCCATTAATTAGCAATGAACGGCCAGAAATTCGGGGTAATCAATTGCCATCGAACAAACAAGTGTTGGAGTGTTTTTTCCATTACATGAGACACGCTGATCCGAAATTGAATACTCGGCAGCTGCAAAATGTGTTATTCAAAAGTGTATCTTGTTCTGGGAACATGCAGGAATTCCAATCATGCAAGACTATCATGCGATTACTGAGTTGGAAAAATTAGTGAAAGAAGGAAGGATACAGGAAGGTTTTAAAGAATGGCCCTGTGCGTAGGATGACGTGTGCTAAAGCACAAGTGAGGGAAATTGACTTCAAGTGTATGTTGAATGATTTGTTTGACATTGCGTGTCAGTCAAAAGTGGATGCAATGAAAAATGGAACTGCAAAAATGCTGTTGGCTCTTCACCGAGAACCGGGAAAAAAGGGTTATTTGGACCAAATCATCGATACAGCAGATTAGATTCCTCCGCTTAAACACGGATATGAAAAATGACAGCCTCAAGAAGAAGGTACTAAATGTATTCCATTCATTTTCCTTCATTGAGAGTGATAGAAGAAAAGTCATCATGATCACTAAGTGCACTTCCGCGGTGGAAATTACTTAGCCAGACTTGGGTCGACGCGGTGAAAGGTAGAGAAAAATTGAAAATAAAAAAAAACGTTTGAAGTTTTGTGCTGCACGCTTTTAGCCATTTGTCCTTTTCGTCAAGTTCCCAAAGCTAATGAAATGAGAACGGTTGGATGTTAAAGAGTATATTGATTAATCCAGGAATCAGGGATTTAGGAGAATTGAAAATACTATATTTAATTTTTTTTTCTTTATCTAGAGATTGTAACCATCTCCCCAATAATTTTTATAACCCTCCAATTTGCATTTTTCAATGGGAAATGATCCATTATAAAGTGCACTTTTTGAACGTCTCGAGCGGGCTGTGACGTCACAGCAATGTAGTCGCTATACTTCTCCCTCACTCTCGTAGCGGCAGCTGACAGTAGCGACATACGCTGTCTCTCTCGTACGTTAACCCGAGCGATCAACTTTTAACTCATTATTAACATTAATAATCCACATAAAAATCTTTTTTTTTCTCATGGAATATTTTTTTGATGACCCATATAACACATTGAGAGGAGAATTTCATCAATTTGAAAAAAATGAATGTTCCCTATTCTCCAAAATTCCTGATTCCAGAATTAATTTATATAGCGTGGAAATGAATATGTTTACCGAGTATATTGATGGGTTTACTCTAGAAGCCGCTTAGCCAGGTAGGGAAAAAACAAATCGGCCGGGCTCGGGCCAATCGCGGCGGCCAGACTGCCGAACTTCGGGGCGTAGCGATATGAAGAACTTTCTTCTCTATCCTCTCACTCTTCTTATCACAATTCCTAGTAAATTCTGACTAATTGTGAATTCCGCCAATTTTGCAGTGAAACCGAACAGAATTCTCGCCAATTATAATAATTATCAGTGGGATGAAGAGGAAGATCTTGACGAACTATCGAAGCTGTTTGAAGATGACGAGTAAGATGACAGTGATTTTGAGTGTAATGCAGATGCCCCCAAACCAAAAAAACGCCTGATTATGACTCCAGACCTTACGGCCGCTTTGGAACGAGCTAAAATCAGCGATCGTATGGCGGCACGTGTGATCGCTGCTCTTCTCATATCGGTTGGTTTTACTGTGGACGATTTCTATTTGAGCCGAGAAACAATCCGCCGTAACAGGGGTAAACAACGTAAGGCTCTGAGTAATACTATCAAAGATAACTCAAAAAACGGATCTTTCACTACGGTTCATTGGGACGGCAAGCAATTAGCAGCACTGGGGAACAAATACGAGAAGATCGAACGACTCCCTGTTCTTATATCAGGCATTGACGGAGATGAATTACTCGGGGTTCCAAAGCTCGAGAGTGGAACTGGTGAAGAGCAGGCAAATGCCATTTTCAAGTGTTTGGACGAAAGGGGATTTCTTGATGTTATATGTGCCATGGTTTTCGATACCACGGCTAGCAATACTGGCAGTTCAAATGGTGCATGTATCCTACTGGAGAAATTATTGGGAAGAAGTCTATTATATCTTGCTTGTCGGCATCACGTGTTTGAGCTTCTGCTGAAAGCTGCCTTTGATGTCTCTATGGGCCCTACCTCTGGCCCAGATATTTGTATTTTCAAACGATTTCAAGGACAGTGGCAGTACTTGGAGAAGGGAAAATTTTCGCCAGGAGTTCAAGATGAAGAAATTCAAGCCGCAGTCAAGGATGATGCGAAAGATGCCCTCACATTTGCGTATTCGTAGCTGAAGGTAGACTATGCCGGATTTATAATAATTATTATTATGAACGAATTATTAAAAAAACTCACGCACGAAAAAAATTAGTAGAAAAACGTAGCGATTTCGCTGGAAGATTCTATTGGCCTTCTATAAACCTTTCCATAAGTTTTTGGCCGTTTCTTTGGATCTGTTCAATAGAAAGTATTGTATAGATAAAGTCTATGGAATTGGATTTTTCTGTACAAGTTATTCTATTGAGATATTTTCTATAAAATTTCTTCAGTTCAGCTTTTCTAAGTTCTTCTTGCTTTGATTTTCTTGATGGAAAGAAAAGAAAAATAGAATGAAGAAAACTTAGAAAACTCTAACCGAGAAAATTCTATAGAATATATTTCAATACAATAAGTTGAATAGAAAAATATAATTCTCTTGGCCTTTTCTATAAAATATTTTCTATTGAACACGTGAATAGAAATGGCCAAAAGCTGATAGAAAATTTTATAGGGATCCAATAGAATTGTCTAGCGGATTCGCTAGGCTTTTCTATTAAATTGTTTCAGACTTGGTTTCTTGATGATTGTAAATGACAGGCTGAACGCTTTTCCATTCATTGCTTCACAGATTGATAGCATTCGAAAAGACTACAAAGAGTTTGTAGAGCTGGTGATTATGTTCCTAGACCGGAATCTTCCAGATGGCAATCGGTTTCGAGCTCTAGGCCCCATTCATCATGCTAGGTGGATAGCGAAAGCAATTTACTCACTTAAAATTTTTTTGTATAGAGATCAATTTTCCATGAAAGCGTATGAAATATCAGGTTTGAAGAGTGTTTGTATTTTTATTGTTCGTTTCTACCAGAAGAGTTGGTTCACAGCCCCAAATGCAGTTGAAGCACCGAAAAATGACCTAGAATTATTGAAAAAATTGGCAGCTGAAAATAACTCTGCATCTCCAAAAATGTACAACACTGTGTTTGGAAAATTTGTGAACCATCTCTAGTATTTATCAGAAGAATT
The DNA here is from genome assembly GCF_001412515.2 of Diachasma alloeum. NCBI lineage: Eukaryota > Metazoa > Arthropoda > Insecta > Hymenoptera > Braconidae > Diachasma > Diachasma alloeum. The sequence continues at coordinate 159,477 of NW_021680457.1, read as the reverse complement.
GATCGCTTTCGCCTTTTTTGATGACTCTTTGAATATAGACTGTAAGAGAAGAATGTGTGAAGCGATCAAATCTCGACCTGCCCTTAAAAACGATAGAAAAAAGCAAAAATCAGACATAAAGGATCAAAACTTCATCCAAGAGTCAAGTTTAGATCAATTCGTAACACAGAACATCACNGTGTGAAGCGATCAAATCTCGACCTGCCCTTAAAAACGATAGAAAAAAGCAAAAATCAGACATAAAGGATCAAAACTTCATCCAAGAGTCAAGTTTAGATCAATTCGTAACACAGAACATCACTCAGTTCTTCAAAATTTTAAATATTGAATCTAATTTCTTGGATATCGATCCGATAATGTAGGGAGAAAGCGAAGAATATGGTAAAGCTTCAAAAATTGTGAAATCACTTCTCGTGACGAATGATCTAGCCGAAAGAAGTGTGGCTCTGATCACTGAATATAATGGTTTGCTCACGAAGAATGAAGAAAATACACAAGATGTGATGCTCATAGTGAAAAAATTGAGGAAGTTGACACCGAATTGCACGAAGGAAACCTTAAAGTTTTCATTAGAAAATTATTTAACCAAGTGGGAGGTAGCAAATATATGACAGCGCGCATGTCACTGAGTGATGTCTTAATGTTTCTCTTGCCATCAATATATTGATGGCGAGCTTCCAAATGGTTTCATCAGAATGGAATTTTTTCTTCCTCGCATATCCTTTCCCATTTCAAATCGTCCTAATTTAACAATAAATGACTATATAAAGATTTATGAATTCTCAAAAAAAAAAAAATTTAGGTGAATTACTTATAAAAGATCAAACCTACTATTAAAAGATCAAACCAAAATTTGGAGAAAAATGTAACTAGACCATACTGAAATTTAACTTTCAACTTCAACTTTCACGCATATTGTAGCGCTTAACAAGCGAGGTTCATTCATGAAAAAAACCATCTGGTGCAGCCTATCTGCAATGCGAAATAGTATATTATGCTGTATTGTATTATATGATATTATATTATGTATTATATATTAGTAATAAGAGGAAACTCTATGCTCAATACCGAAAAATGGAAATATCTCGGGAACTGTATCAACGGGTATGCATATTTCAATCAATTGATATAGAAAACGTCGAGACGAATATTTTGAAAAATGAATAATTGAAACCGGTTGAATATGTTTCGAGATATTTGCGAAAAAATAATTTAAAGTCAACGATGTACAATGAAAATTGTAAAAATAGTTAGAATAGAGCTATTGTTATCATTCGAATTTCGTTGATATTTGTATAAACTGGTCGATTAAATGAGGTAATTTTCGAAAAAAAAATATAAACAATTATGTGGTTTTCATTTTTAAGACATCAACACATGGTTTCGATCATCGAAGGTCGGTCCCTTCACAGAAAAAGTCCGCACGGCAGGTCAAATTTTTTTTTCTAGGTTCAGTTTCACTGTATATGGCCATCGTAAAAGCACCGGACAAGGTGGGCACCTGTCTCTACACAAAAATTTGTTTATCTTATTTCGTCTTTTTCTCGACAGTGTAGAAAATTTTTTTTTCCCTTCAAAATGATAGCCAGATAGTTTATCGACTATTCGATCCAAACGACACGAGTGGACGGAGCTCAGCAAGCGTTGTAGACACGTCTGAAAACCACGTAATTGAGGGAAAATCCGAATTTTTATCTTGAAAAGAAATTGTTATTTCGTTGAGAAAAAAATTGTATTGTTCTCTTCCCTTCTACCAGAAAGTCTACGGAGTTAGTTCCACCAAGTTGAGTGATTCAGTCTTGAAAAAAAATATTTTCACATTTGACCTGTTCAAGGCATGTTATATCCCATAAGAAATTGAATCACTTCGCGCAAACTTGGAAATTCATTTTAAAAATTTAAAAAAAATCACATGAATTGGTACATTTTTTCCTCATCTTCTTTCCAAATGAGAATTTTGAAATCTGTTTTGGTTCTCCCGGGAGTCGGATTATCCATGCTAACAAATTGCTCCTTACAAAACATGACAATCAATAATATCCACACCCAAAAAGTAAATAATGCATCATAAGTCAAAACCGTAATCTCTTTTGAACGGAATATATTCTACATTTTATAATGAATTAATAAAAAAAACAGCACGATTTGGGTTCTTAATGTGCTACATTACTTGAATTTTTGCGCCTTCTCTTATTATCTAGATACTTCTACTACAGACTCCATCTGACGGTCAACTAGAATACTCTCAGTTCACATTGCAACTGACAGTTTTCAATGTTTACATAATTTCATCAACTTCTATTCGTTAAATAATTGTGCGAAAAACTCGTGACAGGTGTGACAAAAAATAGTATATGCCACGCGGGAGTTTGCGATGACATTTTTGACGAGGGGGTTATGTTGCCCGAGCCGAAGGCAAAACTCCCTTGTAGCATAATATACTATTTTTTTCTTGATATGATGTATCGAAACCAAAAAAAATTATAACGCCAGGGATATCTCATTTGCAACCTCAATAGTACCGTGGGAAGTCGATTCTTCTAATAAGCTCCATCTTTTCCATTATTTCGATCAATTATCTTGGAGCACATAAAAAACACATAATTGTAGTTCATAGTACGACGCTTTAATCACCAATATTATTTTACTCACCCCTAATTGAATTTTCCCCTAGATGGGCGTTTTTCCTCATGCGGGCCTCTTTACCCCTTTTTTTGCGCCTTTTTCTTGGAGCACATAAAAATCACATAATCATGGCCTACTGTTTATAGCTGTTACCATTAATCCTGGCTTTCAACCCCTAAAAGTAATTTTCCCCTAGAAGGGCTATTTCTCCCAAATCAGCCCCCATCCTGCCTGTCCTCTCAAAGTAACCGAAAGCACGTAAAAAGCACATAATTATGGCATAATTTTTTTCCCGACCATCCCTTATTTTTCACCCCTTACCCCTAATTCCCGAACGGATGGAGCACCATTTTTTTTGTTCGAGCACCAAAAAACACATAAAAAGCACATAATTTTGACAAAAAAAAACCCCCGATTTTTTTATCTTGCTCCGCTAACTTTATGGACGTTCAAAATGGGCTAAGAAATCAGCCTGAAGTATCTTCTGATTTATAAGCTAATTTCCTGTGTTGAGAAAATCATGAAAATCCCCCTTTTTCCGAGAAATCCCATATGGGCTGGAAATTAGCTTATAAATCAGAAGATACTCCAGGCTGATTTCCTAACCCATTTTGACAAATTGAGCGATTAAGTCTGATGTTTGGCCCAAAATATTTGAGCAGAAAATTTTTGCTTCGCACAGAAAATTAGCTTATAAATAGCTGATAATTCTGGGCCAGACAGCAGGCCTA
>NW_021680457.1:130295-155921 GCF_001412515.2 Diachasma alloeum | reverse complement strand
AAATCAGCCTGAAGTATCTTCTGATTTATAAGCTAATTTCCTGTGTTGAGAAAATCATGAAAATCCCCCTTTTTCCGAGAAATCCCATATGGGCTGGAAATTAGCTTATAAATCAGAAGATACTCCAGGCTGATTTCCTAACCCATTTTGACAAATTGAGCGATTAAGTCTGATGTTTGGCCCAAAATATTTGAGCAGAAAATTTTTGCTTCGCACAGAAAATTAGCTTATAAATAGCTGATAATTCTGGGCCAGACAGCAGGCCTATGTAATGACCTTGGATGTGCCCATTTTCCAGCCCATATAGAATTTCCCGGAAAAATTGGGATTTTCATGATTTTCTCAACACAGGAAATTAGCTTATAAATCAGAAGATACTTCAGGCTGATTTTCTAGCCCATTTTGACAAATTGAGCGATTAAGTTTGACATTTGGCCCAAAATATTTGAGCAGAACATTTTTGTATCGCACAGAAAATTAGCTTATAAATAGCTGATAATTCTGGGCCAGACAGCAGGCCTATGTAATGACCTTGAATGTGCCCATTTTCCAGCCCATATAGGATTTTCCGGAAAAATGAGGATTTTCATGATTTTCTCAACACAGGAAATAAGCTTATAAATCAGAAGATACTTCAGGCTGATTTTCTAGCCCATTTTGACTAATTGAGCGATTAGGTAGCCGCCCAAATCCTAAAGTTTGACTTTTGGCCCAAAATATTTGGACAGAAAATTTTTGCTTCGCGCAGAAAATTAGCTTATAAATAACTGATAATTCTGGGCCAGACAGCAGGCCCATGCGATGACCTTGAATTTGCCCATTTTCCAGCCCATATGGGATTTCCCGGAAAAATAGGGATTTTCATGGTTTTCTCAACACAGAAAATTAGCTTATAAATCAAAAGATATCTCAGCGTGGTTTTCGAGCCAATTCTGATGACTTGGCCGCCTAGCTTAACGCTCAAATCCAAAAAATCGATTTTACGCCCAAAATATTTGAGCAGAAAATTTTTGGTTTGCACAAAAAAAAAGCTTATAAAAAGCATGTAATTTCGAGCTATTGACCGAGTCGATCCGAGCACCTTGGCTGCCTGGCTTGACGGAGCTGTAAGGATTGACTGACGTTTAGCAACAGCACCTTAGAGCTGTCGGAACTTGAGGGAGAGAAGTTGAGTGAGACTGCTGTGCTGTCAATTTCATGTCGATACCCGTATAGTATCGAGAAGTGGCGCGCTCAGGCGACGAAATTTCAAATTGAATTAAATTGTTCACGTCTGTCTATCCCTCCTTTCGACAAGCAAATTTAGATTTTTGATACTTTCTTGTTTGTCGACCTCAATTGTTTTCGCCCACAAGAAACATGAATAACATTTCGATAATTTCTGTTTCAATTCTATTTCTGCTGGACGCCAAGAAGAGAGAGCTCAGGAGATTGAACGTGATAATTCGAGGGCTGTCAAGTGCCCAGTCTAGCTCTACTGAATCTGTGAAACAATTTTTTCATGATAAATTCAATCTCAAGGAGGGGATCACTGCAGTGAAATGTTCTGGAAATCGTCTGTGGTATGTGGTGACGTTTACTGATTGGGAAACCAAACAACTTTTTTTATCTAAGAAGAGAAAGGTGCTGAATAAGAGTAAAATTTTTGTTGACATCGATTTGACTCCCAGGGAGGCTAGGATTATGAAAATTTTAAGGGAAATTGCAAGAGAGGAAAAACTAAAGGGTCGTAAAGTGCAATTGAAGCATCTGAACATCTGTATTGATGATAATTGGATGGCATGGGATGAGGATATTCCGAAGCTAATTCCTACAACCATTATTTTTAAAATTCGAGTCTCTAGTCACTCAACTAGACCTGTGTCTGTCTAGGAAAACGGGGTAGGTGGAGCAATGGAGCATTAACCACTGGTGGTTCTTTTGACGTCACATTCTGGAACTCAAACGGGCCAGGTCGTTTGGCTAATTTTGTTGCCGGCTGTAAGAGTCCCATTGTGTTTATAAGTGAAACCTAGTCCACTGAGACTCCATATTACCTATCCAAGCTGTGGAGCAATAAATATCATCAACGCTGGGTGCTTGCCTCCAAGAAGCACGTGAAGGGTAGAAGAAGCGGAGGCCTGGTTTTACTCTCGAGCAAGGATTTATGTGAGGTGACGTTTCTGGATGTGACGGATTGGTGGATCTTCGCATTGGTGTGCATAAATGACTTTAAGTTTGTTCTTTGTGCAGTTTTTTTAGCCCGATGGGGACCTAGTACGTGTATTAAATTCGTTTCAAGTTGTTTTAGATAGACTGAAGGAGGAGTACGAGGACATTCTTTGGCTAATTGGAGGGGACTTTAACTGTTGGGTCAGCGAGTTGAACCCCTGGTCAGCTGAAATTTTTGATACTGGTATTTTGAATGATACACGCTCGTCCATACACCAAAAAAATAAATCCTAGAGGTAGCATGCTGGTTAAATATATGGGATTGAATAATTTCGTATTGCTTAATGGAAGAATTCCAGATGACTTTCCTGGGAAAATTTCCTTTCCTGAAGGATAGGGGAGTCAGCACTGTTGAGTTGATTTGGATCAATTTTTCCAAATGCCACTTGGCAAAGTCTCTCTCTGTTTTAAATCCCATTTCTCTCTCCGATCATTTTTCTTTGACTTTAAGTATTCTAAACCCACTCTGGCAAGAGAGCCTGAATGATCCCCGTGCTCCCCTTCAGGAATCTACCAAAAAGAGCATTATTAAATGGAAACCTGACTTAGCTTTATGGTTTACTAATGGCATGTATTTTTCGAGCAAAGTTACTGCTAATTGTTATGGACCCGAGCGGTTGGGTTCGATGTAGGGATTGATTACACGCGATTAGACAGTAGAAATAATTATCTTTATTGGGAATTGAACTTATGTGATTAGTTTACCATTTATTAAACAAATAAGTACTCGGATTGATACTGAAGGTATCAGGCGAGTATAAGTATAAAAAGGTAATTCAAGACTCGTCGAGTAACTGGCTCCGAGGCAATGAATTCACCAGTCTTTTATGCACCCGTGTAATTCGATTGCATCAGGTCGTTGTTCTTCGTCGCACACCTGCGAGGCATCGGGTGACGTCTCCTCGCGCGCGCGAAGGCCAGGTGTCGGGGCGCAAACTGTTGACGCTGCGCCCCAGTTATCCACATTCGTCCTTTATACGTGAAGTTTAATTCACGAGTATTCGACGTTATTTTATATTACCTCATTCCACTGTTTTGTTTCGGATAACACGTGCCACTTTCGTCACTTTATGTTATCCGAATCAGCAGAGGAATTTCATAATATTATTTGGGGCATAACATAATTTTTACAAAATTTTTGCGAATTATGATATGAATCGAAAGAACGATTATTTTTATGCCTTCATTTTCGAACTCCGTTAAAGGTAAATTCAGACAATCTTCTCAATAATTCATTCCATGAATTCAGACTCATTTCTTTCAACCATCTTGGGACATCTGATTCGTGACAAATTTCAAAATGATAAAAACTAAGATAAAAATTCAATTTCAATCAATGTCGACGGATAGAACGCCTGTAGTCCAGTCAAATTAGATTTTGGAACATGAAATTAACCAAAGGGCACGAAATTATACCAGTTGATAGCTAAAAGTGTCATTATTAATGTTTTAAAATGTATATGCTCCAATTTGTCGGGTAGATTAACAATTTGTTATAAACAATTGGGAATTGGCAACGGGCCGTCTCCAATCCTAGATATCTTTAGTTAACCTCATCGGATGGGAAAAAAAAAATTTCTTTGTAGCTGCGAAAATTTCCTATTGGAAGGAGTAACGAACTTATAGCCCAAAATGTACCATTAATTATAAATTATAAAAAGAATTTCGGAGCAGTCGGCGCAACGCGTCAGCTGTTCCCCTCCCTTCGCCAGTGCCATGAGTCACGTGATTGGCGCCATGCGCAACTTATTCAACCCTCCTGCTGCGCTCAACGCAATAGCCCTCAGCTGGATTTTTGATGAATATCTCCGAATCTGTGAGTGGTAGCCAAATTTCCGNGGTTAAATATATGGGATTGAATAATTTCGTATTGCTTAATGGAAGAATTCCAGATGACTTTCCTGGGAAAATTTCCTTTCCTGAAGGATAGGGGAGTCAGCACTGTTGAGTTGATTTGGATCAATTTTTCCAAATGCCACTTGGCAAAGTCTCTCTCTGTTTTAAATCCCATTTCTCTCTCCGATCATTTTTCTTTGACTTTAAGTATTCTAAACCCACTCTGGCAAGAGAGCCTGAATGATCCCCGTGCTCCCCTTCAGGAATCTACCAAAAAGAGCATTATTAAATGGAAACCTGACTTAGCTTTATGGTTTACTAATGGCATGTATTTTTCGAGCAAAGTTACTGCTAATTGTTATGGACCCGAGCGGTTGGGTTCGATGTAGGGATTGATTACACGCGATTAGACAGTAGAAATAATTATCTTTATTGGGAATTGAACTTATGTGATTAGTTTACCATTTATTAAACAAATAAGTACTCGGATTGATACTGAAGGTATCAGGCGAGTATAAGTATAAAAAGGTAATTCAAGACTCGTCGAGTAACTGGCTCCGAGGCAATGAATTCACCAGTCTTTTATGCACCCGTGTAATTCGATTGCATCAGGTCGTTGTTCTTCGTCGCACACCTGCGAGGCATCGGGTGACGTCTCCTCGCGCGCGCGAAGGCCAGGTGTCGGGGCGCAAACTGTTGACGCTGCGCCCCAGTTATCCACATTCGTCCTTTATACGTGAAGTTTAATTCACGAGTATTCGACGTTATTTTATATTACCTCATTCCACTGTTTTGTTTCGGATAACACGTGCCACTTTCGTCACTTTATGTTATCCGAATCAGCAGAGGAATTTCATAATATTATTTGGGGCATAACATAATTTTTACAAAATTTTTGCGAATTATGATATGAATCGAAAGAACGATTATTTTTATGCCTTCATTTTCGAACTCCGTTAAAGGTAAATTCAGACAATCTTCTCAATAATTCATTCCATGAATTCAGACTCATTTCTTTCAACCATCTTGGGACATCTGATTCGTGACAAATTTCAAAATGATAAAAACTAAGATAAAAATTCAATTTCAATCAATGTCGACGGATAGAACGCCTGTAGTCCAGTCAAATTAGATTTTGGAACATGAAATTAACCAAAGGGCACGAAATTATACCAGTTGATAGCTAAAAGTGTCATTATTAATGTTTTAAAATGTATATGCTCCAATTTGTCGGGTAGATTAACAATTTGTTATAAACAATTGGGAATTGGCAACGGGCCGTCTCCAATCCTAGATATCTTTAGTTAACCTCATCGGATGGGAAAAAAAAAATTTCTTTGTAGCTGCGAAAATTTCCTATTGGAAGGAGTAACGAACTTATAGCCCAAAATGTACCATTAATTATAAATTATAAAAAGAATTTCGGAGCAGTCGGCGCAACGCGTCAGCTGTTCCCCTCCCTTCGCCAGTGCCATGAGTCACGTGATTGGCGCCATGCGCAACTTATTCAACCCTCCTGCTGCGCTCAACGCAATAGCCCTCAGCTGGATTTTTGATGAATATCTCCGAATCTGTGAGTGGTAGCCAAATTTCCGTTATAAACTTGTTTGAAACGCAACTAAAATTCCAGAACATTCTGGTCGACCATCGGCCTACTTCGAAAATCTCCGGGACCCTTCGGGTCATCAGTCATAAGTCACCGAATCACGCGCGAATCAGTTTAGGCTTAGCCTCTCACCGTATAAGTTTATCTCGAGCAAATCACTTGTAGACGTTGTATAGTATCCATTCGTATTTCAACGAGTTCACATCAACTAAGTAGTAGTCTCTCAACTAGTCCACAAGTATTAAGTGGAACTCAACGAGTAATTCAACGTGTAGTAATTCACCGAATAGTTATTAATGAGTATTAATCAACATTAGTAAGAGTTCATATCGAGAAGTCGATTCAGTCAATTAGCATTCAAAATTGAAATACCTTTATTCAGTACATCACCTCTGTTGATTAAATTCAGTGTAAATTCAGTGACTCACCAAGTTAACGTACAATCATCAGTGAAAATAGACTATCACCATTGAAATTACATATTACCAAAGAGTGTACATAAGTTTTGACAAAGTGGTTCGATCCCACAAAATAAAGTGTGAATTTTTAAATCCGGCTCATCAGTAATTTTTCCAACATCTCCTTCCACATTTTCATCCCACATCCACTCTAAATCTAGTCTATCACCAAACAAAACTTTTTTGTAGATCTTTAGTTGCTTTATAAAAATGGTTTTAACAAAAATTTTGCTATTCTCCAAAGTTTTCGAGATATTCAATGAAAAATAAAAAATAGTCAAAATAAAATTGAAAAATTCGCTACTGAATTGTCGGCGGACAATTTCACTTATTGTTGTTCAAGATCACTTTTTTTATATCTGAAACTAGGAGGCTACGCCCCCTGCTCGCTCCGCTCGCCAACCCCGGGGAGGGGCTTCGCCCCCCCGCTCGCTACGCTCGCTCCCCACTCCAGGTGTGACCGAGTGGGTGTGAGGGAGGGTTTTTCCGATAGCTCTATACATACTTTACCATAAGAGGCCATATAAATATAATTCCCCCCCCCCATAAATGGGCACCCCCCATAAATGGGCACCCCCCGTATATGGGCACCCCCCATATATATACAAGGTGTTTCAAAACAACCTTTAAACCTCTCGTGGGTTGATGCATGAGAATATGAGGAATTCGGGAAAAATATTTAAAAAATTCCCGGTTGCCTCAAATTTGAACTATTAACGATTGAAAGTGACCAATAACGGCGACGGATTATGGCACCTGGGCCGAGGTGGGGACCGAGCGAGACGAAGCGGCAACTGTGTCGCTGGGGCTGCGTTCACGCCCGCGTCGCGAATCTATTATGACGCGGTAGGTAAAGAAGGGATTTTTCTGATCATTGGTGAGAGGAATAAAATTTTGAATGGGCAATCCGCAAATGAGTTTATAATTGGCTTCCTGATTAATACCGGGCAGTTATCGTAATAGCCACGGGAATTGAAACTAAAGTTTCATGTCAGCGCCGAGTTTTGTAACCTCTAAAATCTTTATTTGAAATTTTTAGAGGGACTTCATGCATGTGTATGTGCATACAAATTGAATTTTCCTGGAATGAACAATCCGAGGTGATTTTCATTCGACGAGATCGATGTGATTCCGTGTTATTCTCCGCTGATTCAAATCCGAACAATACAGTCTCAGCAGGTTTTCAGATTTTCTGATAAAAAAAATTTATGGGAAAACGTCACGAAATAGCATGATTCTTACCAATTTGAGGGTTTTTGAAGAGAAACGATGGAATTAATCCATTTTCATCACAATCAGAAGAGCCTAGTATGAATTACCGATTTACAGATGCTATGCGACAAAATATTTTGCATACCTTGTAGTAAATTACATTTTTCATTCTTCAAGAATTTGTCAAGGAAATTCCTCAGGAATTAATCAAGGACATTCCTCAGGAATTTATTGAAGAAATTCCTCAAGAATTTAGTGAGGAAATTCCTCAGGAATTTAGTGAGGAAATTCCTCAGAAATTTATCGAGGAGATTTCTCAGGAATTTATTGAGGAGATTCGTCAGGAATTTATTGAGGGAATTCCTCAGGAATTTAGTGAGGAAATTCCTCAGGAATTTAGTGGGGAAATTCCTCAGGAATTTAGTGAGGAAATTCCTCAGGAATTTATCAAAATCTGAAAACCTGCTGAGACTGTATTGTTCGGATTTGAATCAGCGCAGAATAACACGGAATCACATCGATCTCGTCGAATGAAAATCACCTCAGATTGTTCATTCCTGGAAAATTCAATTTGTATGCACATACACATGCATGAAGTCCCTCTAAAAATTTCAGATAAAGATTTTAGAGGTTACAAAACTCGGCGCTGACATGAAACTTTAGTTTCAATTCCCGTGGCTATTACGATAACTGCCCGGTATTAATCAGAAAGCCAATTATAAACTCATTTGCGGATTGCCGATTCAAAATTTTATTCCTCTCACCCATGATCAGAAAAACCCCTTCTTTACCCACCGCGTCATAATAGATTCGTGACGCGGGCGTAAACGCAGCCCCAGCGACACAGTGGCCGCGTCGTCACGCTCCGTCCCCGCCTCGGCCCAGGCGCCATAATCCATCACCGCTATTGGTCACTTTCAATCGTTAATAGTTCAAATTTGAGGTAATCGGGAATTTTTTTTATATTTTTCCCGAATTCCTCATATTCTCATGCATCAACCTACGAGAGGTTTAAAGGTTGTTTTGAAACACCCTGTAGGTACCCCCTCATATACGGGCACCCCTCATATATATAGGCCCTATATATGGACACCCCCCGTATATATGGGCACCCTCCATATATGGGCAGCCCCCTGAGAACCCCCATGACCCTTATGACCGTTACCACCCCTATGACCCTCGTGACCCTCAGCACTCCTATGACCTTCGTGACCCTCAGCGCTCCTATGACCCTCGTGACCCTTACGACTCCTATGACCCTCGTGATCCTTAGCACCTCTATGACATTTAGAACCCCTATGACCCTCGTGACATTTGACACCCTCGTGACCCTTATGACCCTTAGCCCCTCTATGACCCTTATGACCCTTAAGACCCCTATGACCCTTAGTACTTCTCTGACCCTCGTAATCCTTATGTCCTTTAGCACCTCTACGACCCTCATGACTCTTATGACTCTTAGCTCCTCTATGACCCTTATGGGTGGATGCCTATATTTAGAGGGGCACCTTATGACCCTTATTAGCCCTATGCCCTTCGTGACCCTTAGCACTCCTATGACCGTCGTGACCGTTAGCACTCCTATGACCCTCGTGATCCTTAGCATTCCTATGACCCTCGTGATCCTTAGCACCTCTATGACATTTAGAACCCCTATGACCCCTGTGACCTTTGAGACCCTCGTGACTCTTATGACCCTTAGCCCCTCTATGACCCTTATGACCCTTAGCACCTTTATGACCTTCGTGACCCTTAATAGTCTTAGTACATTTGTGACCCTCGTGGCCCTCATAACTCTTAGCCCCTCTATGAACCCTATGACCCTTAGAGCCCCTATGACCCTTGAGACCCTCCAGGGATGGGGACGTCCCCTGAAGCCCTGAAGCCCCCGCTGCTTCGTTCGTTCCCGGCTCCCGGTGTGACCGAATGGGTGTGACCGGGAGCGTTTTTCCGATAGCTCTATAAATACTTCACCATAAGAGGCCACATACGTATAATTCCCCCCCCCCATATATGGGCACCCCCCCATAAATGGGCACCACCATATGTAGGCACCCCCCTATGTGGGCAACCCGATATATATAGGTACCCCCCACATATGGGCACCCCCCCCCCTATGTGAGCACCCCCTACATATGGGCACCCCCCCATATATGGGCACCCCCCATATATGGGCCGGATCAAGCGTCGCCTGAATTTTGAGCGTCGCCTGAATTTTTGGGCTTTTTTTTATTATATAGAGAGATTTTACTAATTTTATATTTCCTCTGATGCAAATTGATAAGTCCAGGGAAACCCTTTCCTATTTTTTGTTTTGTAATGGACCCGAGCGGTTGGGTTCGTTGATAGGGATAAATCACACGTAGATAGTTATTAGAAATAAATATCTCTCAGGGAGAATCAGCTCCTTTGTTACTTTAACGTTTTATTAAATAAATAAACCCTTTGACCGACCCCAAAGGTATCAGGCAAAATNCCTATGACCCTTGAGACCCTCCAGGGATGGGGACGTCCCCTGAAGCCCTGAAGCCCCCGCTGCTTCGTTCGTTCCCGGCTCCCGGTGTGACCGAATGGGTGTGACCGGGAGCGTTTTTCCGATAGCTCTATAAATACTTCACCATAAGAGGCCACATACGTATAATTCCCCCCCCCCATATATGGGCACCCCCCCATAAATGGGCACCACCATATGTAGGCACCCCCCTATGTGGGCAACCCGATATATATAGGTACCCCCCACATATGGGCACCCCCCCCCCTATGTGAGCACCCCCTACATATGGGCACCCCCCCATATATGGGCACCCCCCATATATGGGCCGGATCAAGCGTCGCCTGAATTTTGAGCGTCGCCTGAATTTTTGGGCTTTTTTTTATTATATAGAGAGATTTTACTAATTTTATATTTCCTCTGATGCAAATTGATAAGTCCAGGGAAACCCTTTCCTATTTTTTGTTTTGTAATGGACCCGAGCGGTTGGGTTCGTTGATAGGGATAAATCACACGTAGATAGTTATTAGAAATAAATATCTCTCAGGGAGAATCAGCTCCTTTGTTACTTTAACGTTTTATTAAATAAATAAACCCTTTGACCGACCCCAAAGGTATCAGGCAAAATTAAGTTACAAGAAAGTGACTTAGTGAAACGTCAAAAATACTGATTGACTGTCCGTCTGACTAACTGACCCCGAGGCAATGAATTCACGTGGTTATATTTCATCGTGGATTCGATTGCATCAAGTGGTATATCTTTGTTGCACACCTGGAGAGGCATTGGGTGACGTACCAGGTGTGCGTGAAGGCCGTAGCCGTTGTTGGGGCGAAGTGCTTATGCTGCACCCCAGTGACCCACATTATGACGATTATACGTGGACATGATCCACGAATATTCGGGTTAGTTTATTGTAACGAACATGTGGGGATGTTCGTTAGGAACACTAAAAACGATCTGGAAACAGCGAGACTCCTACGGCGTTGAATTAAAATCCGTGAGGAAGAATCCTAGAGCGAGAGAGTGAGAGTTCCTTATCCACTTCCGAGTGGCTTATTTTCGGCTAGAGTTATCGGTTCCGTTTATTAGTAAGGATTAGTAATTAGGCGTCTTTGAGGGCCTAGAAAAATTATCGTGAAGAAGGGCCAAAATTATAGAGTCATCCGGTTCTTTTCATGGGGTTCACCCTATTGTTAATCTTGTGGGTAATCGAATAGGTCCGGCTGAAATGCCGGCGCTCCAATTTCGTTGGATTTTCAGGGGTAAATTGGTTACGTTTTTGTTTTGGGTGGAAGGTCGTTCGGAGCGAGTGCAACCATCGTCTCCAACGAATCGCCAGGTTGCCTTTGGGTTTTTGATGAGAGAAACGAGTTGAGCAAGAATTAGTAGTGGAGTCATAACAAGTGCCGGTAACTTGTCTTTTAACCCCGAAAATCCCGGAGATCCGATCCGTGGGAAGCGCCGAAGACCCTTCGTAATTATCCGACCGACAATCAGTTCGGCCTAGTCTCGCGTAATAATTAATAAAAAGGAACTAGTTTTGTGTTAGGTGATTGAAGAAGAGTTAGGTGAGATTTGAATAATCGCGCCAGGTCGTGAGAGTCGCGATTAATTGTCGTTAGATTCGCACCTTCGAGGGGCGTGTCCGCACCAATCAAAATTCGGGTGATTGAGCGGTGAATTCCGCGCTCTGAGGTGTCTCGAGACGCTCGTGAGTTCGGCAGTTCGGCGTTGGCCCTTGACCTCACCGGAACTAGTGCCAGTACAGTGCCTATCCTAGGATCATAGTGGTCACATTTGGATTATTGTATCTACACGATGGCGAAGAACACCCCAAAGAGGGGTAAGAAACCCCAAGTGAGTTTTTAGTTCGGTTTATTTATTTTTCCGAACTCATTTCGGCTTTTAGTTATTCGACTACGGGGTCTTCAGCCCCGTACGTCGCATGTTATTCCGTTAAAACGGTGATTGTGACGCTTAATCCAAATTGTGAGGTGCCGATTCCCCCCTTTTCACTCATGGTTGGGTGGTTTTCGTGATTTTTGGTGGGTTATTCGAGGGGATTTCTCCCCTTTTTGGGGTTATTTCCGGCTCAAACCCGGCTCCGATCACACTGTGCATCGGCTTATTATGTTTTTTTTAATGATCTTTCATGAGAATCTATCGGAGGAAAACCCCTCCGGAGGGGATAATTAATCACGTTGAATTGCTAGCGCGCGTCCATTCCCGTTACACGTGGGTTTTCGCGCATAAGAAATTCCACTCGTGTTCAAATTGAGTTGGTTCGCGTAGATAGTTAATTGAAATTATGGTTTGTGGATCAATGTATTCGGGGGGCTTCCCTGAGTAATTCATCTCAGGGTTTCCGAAAATTTGCTCTGCCGATTTCTGGATATTCCATTTTTGATTTTTATGGATTTCCAGCCCATTTTCGCTGGCGTGTACGCTAGCTAGGCCCAGAAAATCGGAATGATCCTTTTTTGTCTCGCCCATGCCTAAAATCGACGGTCGATCGTATGCAGAGGTCGTACGAATTTTCCCCGATTTTCAAAGTCATTCTGTCAGGCAGCAATGAGAATCTGAAAATTCACAAAAATTTGTGACCTACTGGCAGTTTGCAACTAATATGTCTGGTGAAAAGTCAAATGGCTTTATGGCGGTCTCCCGCCAGGTAGTAAAGGTGTCCGCTCGGCGCAGTACCCATTTTCCAGGTATAGTATCTAAGAGGTCTGCGTGTCCCGCTCCATTTACGGAGGCATTGGAAAATATTCTCAAAATTTTCATGAGAAATTGCTTATATTTATTTATTTTTAATGAGAATAACTGCATTGTTTGCAGCTGTAAATTCATAAAATATTGTTCTCCACGGAGATAATCACTCAATTTAAAGGTGAAATTTCCGAAGCAAATTTTTCGGATTGGAAAATTTTGGAATATTTTCTGTAGCTGTATAAAATGTCGCTTGACATTTTTCTGTCGATACGAATCAATTGTTCATCTTGAAGGAATCTCAATTTGAAGGACTTCGAAAGAATGATTTCACGTGTGAAAAAAATTCAGTGGCAAAGCGTCAAAACGATTCAAGTCGATTTCAGTTTCTCCTTAGTTTTTGCACAATATCTCGGAATATATGGAGATAGGAAAATTTTTGTAGGAACATTTCTTGTAGAGTGGAGCGAAATCTACAGAAGAGGTACCTATGGAAATTTTGCAATCTCTAATATTTTACGAGGTATTCCTCGAAAATTCAGCTGAGAGCTGATCTAAGCCGACTTGAATTTTTCTTAGAATTGACGAGTCCTGGGAGTCAATCATTCAAATGGTGTACGAGGAAATATGACCTGAAGATCTGCAAAACGTTCGTGACTCATCTCTAGGTAATTTATAATAAGGAAAGCCTATAGCGTCGCCCGTTCTCAACCTCAGTTTTGGGGGTGGAGCCCTCGACTACTTTGTTCTTCTAGTGAAATAACCTCAAATGAATTTCTCGTATGCCCTATGCATTGGAGGTCAGTCAAGGGAGAACTTCTAAAGCGTCAACATCAGAGTTACTGCCAGTTTAACGTATACTTCACGGTGAAGATCCATAAAACCCAACACATCGAAATATGCCGGAGACGCGACAACATAAAGAGGTTCCATTGGTCCGTTACGCGAGACCAGGGATTTGTGATAACCGATTGCCTACAAACAGGCAGGTTCTGGAATGTTACTTCTATTATACGAGATATAGTACATCAAAACTCAATGCTCGCGAAGCTTTACAGTGTGCTGTGCGGAAATGTGCGATTTTCTGGGAATATGCGGCGATTCCGATGATTAAAGAGTGTCACGCAATCACTAAGTTGGAAAAGTTAGTCAAGTCTTATAAAACGATCCTTAAGTACGGTACTTTGAGAGACACGAATATGAATTATAAAGTGAAAGAAATAGATTTTAAATGTTCGTTGAATGAACTCTTCGATATTGCTCATCAAACGCAAGTGAGTGTAATGAAGAACGTAGCAGCAATGACTTTATTGAATCTCCAACGAGAGAAGGGCCGAAGTGGTTGTTTAGACATAATTATTGACACAGAGACGTGGACTGTTAGTGATACACAGGAAGCAGAGAACGAGGAAGAAACCGAGTCATTACAACAAGGTACGTTGATAAAATAATCATTCATTCTGACTCGATTCATTCAACGTACTTTATTGGCTTTAGAGATGAATAATCAAGTTTTTATCATATCAATGTTTTTCGTCAATTCGAGTAGGAATGAAAAAAATTACATGTATATAATTTCGGGGATATCTCAGGAACGAACGGGGCTTAAAGAATTTATCAGAGGAACTTTTTTGTAGCCAACGAAATTTTCTAAAAAATATCTCTGCGAAGAATTCTTCAGAACCTACCTCTTCCTGAGATATTATCAAAATAATCAATCAAGAGGAAGATGAGAGAATAAAAAATTGAATTGACATTCTTCCGTAAACATCGCAGGAACGAGTAGGTTCAGAAGAATTTATCAGAGAACTTTTTTTATGGCCACCGAAATTTCCCACAAAAAATTTCTATTGACAAATTCCCATCAACCTAATTATTTCTGAGATATGGGAATTAGTAGGGAAGCGGTGTGAAATGATTTAAGTCGACTTAGCTTTCAGTTGAGTTCTCAATGAATATCGCGGAATATATCGGAGATAGCGAAATCTCTTCTGTAGATTTCATTCGTCCTTAGAAAAAATATCTTTTGCAAAATTTCGCTATTTCCCTTGGATTCCAAAATATTGTGCAGAAACTGAGTCAACTTGAACTATTCCACTACATGGCTATTGAATTCTCTTCATGGATCTCAATCTAATTCTCATGCATTTATTTGATTTTATAGCTCTGCTGGTGGAAATTGCGATGGATCCCAACAATTATATGTTCAACGAAGACGAAGAAATTGAAGAAATCCTGAGGCACATGACAGTGAGTACTGACGATAGTGAAGGATCGGATAGTGACTATGAAGTGGAATTGTTGTCGAAGAAGTCCAGACTCAAGATTATAACAGGTGACATCACAGCCATTTTGGATAGAGCCAAAGTTAGCGATCGTATGGGTGCACGAGTGTTAGCAGCCATTTTAATCAGAGCCGGTGTAACTCTGGAAGATGTTCACTTGAGCCGCGAAACTATCCGGCGAAATCGGCAAATGCAGCGCGAGTCGCTCAGTAATACAATCCGAGACAATGCGAAAACGGGATTGTCCCGTATTCACTGGGACTCAAAACAAATGTCAGCGCCGGAAAATAAGTTTAAAAAAATTGATCGTCTTCCAGTCCTGGGATCAGGCTATGACTGGCACCAATTACTTGGTGTGCCCAGGATTGAACGAGGAACTGGGGAAGCGCAAGCGAAAACACTGTACCAATGCTTGAAGGAATGGAATATGCTCGACGATGTTTGTGCTATGGTCTTTGACACGACGGCGAGTAACACGGGCAACTTCAATGGTGCATGCATCTGGCTTGAAGAATTACTTGAGAGGGATCTTCTGTATTTAGCGTGCCGTCATCATGTTTTTGAACTCCTCTTGAAGGCAGCTTTCGAATCAGCTATGGGTTGTACTTCTGGGCCTGACGTTCTCATTTTCAAGAGATTCCAAGGACAGTGGGACACCATAAAGAGAGAAGAATTTTCCCCCGGAGTCGATGATGTCGCAGTAAAGGAGGCTTTATTAAATAAAATGGGAGATATTCTTGCTTTTGCTGAAGAACAACTGGAGGTTAGTTACAATATATCATTTATATGGAATTGAAGTATCCATATTTCTTCTCGTTATCAATGTTCTGAAGTTGAAATTTCGCAATCCATTAAACACCGTCTTTTTTTCTGTTTTCTGTATAGAATAAAACTATTAGAAGAGACTACAGGGAGTTTCTAGAGCTGGTGGTGATATTCCTGGGTGGAAATTTGGTAGGAGGTAACCGTTTCCGCGCTTTGGGCCCCATTCATCATGCTAGATGGATGTCCAAAGCAATCTACTCGCTGAAGATCTTCCTGTTTAGAGATCAATTCTGCTTGATGTCGCAGGAGAAATCAGGTCTGATCGATACATGCATTTTTATTGTCCTTGCGTACCAAAAGGCTTGGTTCACCGCCTCAAATGGAGTCACAGCTCCAAACAACGATTTGAAACTGTTGAAGCAATTAGCACAAAATGCTAGTTCTCCCACTAGTCGTGTTTCATCGAAGGTTTGGAGGGCTGTATTTGACAAGTTCGTAACCCACCTTTGGTACTTATCAGAGGAATTGATTGCTTTCGCGTTCTTCGATGAGAACGTGAGTGCAGAGTGTAAGAGAAAGATGTGCCAGGCCATCAGATCTCGTTCTGCTCTCAATGATAGTCGGGAGACAAGGAGAACAGGAATCAAGGATCCAGCATCGATTTCAGAGTTGAATTTAGATGCATTCGTTACAAAAAATACTGTGAGGTTTTTTGAAATCTTGAAACTAGATTATAGTTTTCTGGATAGTGATTCAGTAACATGGGCAGAAAGAGACGATTTTGGGACAGCTCTCAAAATTGTCAAAGCTCTCCATGTTATAAATGATATTGCAGAAAGAGGTGTGGCTCTTGTCAGTGAATACAACGATTTGCTCACGAAAGATGAAAACAGTAAACAAAATTTAATGCAGGTTGTGAATAAATTCCGAGAAGTATCTTCGGGCTGCACGAAAAAAGATTTGGCGTTTTCATTAGAGAACTATCTGAAAAATCCGCTGACTTAACCAGTGAAAATTGGACCATTAGTATATACAATTTTCAATATCACACTGTAATATGATTATATTTTACTCTAGTGTCAAAAAATAAACAAATTTCCAGTAGAAACTCAATGAATCTCTCGCCTAATTTATTTGATTTCCTATTTCCTATCCTCATCAATTGTTTCAACTCAATCCTATTCTCTCTCTCCAATTAATTGGGAGTTTCAAGTGCAATTTTGAAACTTGTAGGGGCTTCTTTTTTAACTCTCGAGGAAAGAGAGACAAGGCTGGATAGTCCATACGCAATAACCCCTTCCCGTGGGCACTACGAGGTCAGGGGGAACATTAAACGTTTTTCTATGTTATTCGGGCTGGAGAAGCCGAATATGTTGGTATTTTTCACCTAGCCCTGCGCAAACAAAAGTTATTAACAATTCAACATTTCAATCAAAGTTTTCTCAAAGATCGCCTCCTCGCACTCCGCGTGCCGACGAACTGGTCAGTAGGGTTTTAGTAGAAGAGTGAAGTAGAAGAATTTTAATAGAGGAATATTTTATGACTGCACTTTTTTTACGTATCTCCAATAGTTTTCGAGAAAACTTTGATTGAAATTTTGAAAAATTCCTCCGGTTTGGTAATTGCGGTTAAAAATTACCTAGCGCCCATAGATTTTTGCATTTTCGAGTTTAACTAGATTCAGGGGAAGAAGGGCGAAGGTAATAGGCATTTTAACCCCCATGAAAAATGTCACATTACATTATATTTCAACATTGACATTGTCTGAATCGACATTACATGTTTTGGATAATATGTGCCACTTCGTGTGTCCTCATATTATCCAGATCAATGAGAAATTGCTTAATAATATTTGATAATTAATAATATTTCTGGGGCATAACAATTTTGTACCTTCAAAATTTTAATTTTGATGAGAGTTTTAATATGGTTTTCTTATAATTAAAAATCAGAATGCGCGCGAAATTAGCCATATATTTGCGAAATTTATGAATTAGTACATTAGAGTACAAGGGCACAAATTTCGTTTTCAACGAATGTGTAGTTTACAGGTCGAGCTGAAGGCGAGGTCTGTACACACATTCGTTGAAAACGAAATTTATTACCGAGTACTCTATAATATTTTATGTCAAGTCGTGCAGAATTCGAGTTTCGAGCACGCTGCGCGAAGCGCAGGGTGCGACAAACTCGACTTATTGCACGGCGCGACATAAATTCAAATTATAATACTTGTTTGATAGATCAAAGCGTGGCTTTCTTGTTGAAGAAATGTTGAGAACTTTAAATATTATTATTTTATCGCGTTATAATTTTCCCTTTTCATATATTTTGAATTTCTTATATTCTGTGAAACTAAATAGTTCTCCATATAATTGATTTATATTATTTTGATAATAATTTTTTTCTTCGAGGTATTTTTTTTCAATTTTCCTATGAAAAGAAAAAGAACTATATATAATACATATAGGGCCGGTTGCACCAAGCCCAGTTAAGAAAATCGTCGGTGAAAAATGTGATGAATCGATGTATCATCACTATTCCCTAGTAATACCAGTAATTATGAGGTATTTTGTCGATATTCAAGACCTAATGGCTAAATCAAGGCGTTCCACGACGAATTCCAAAAATCGCCAAACCGGAGATTTAATTTAATCTGGAGATTAAATATATCTGACGATTTAAATAGCTAACTGGTCTTGGTGCAACCGGCCCATAATATAATATATTATAATATATTACATACATAATGATATTGTAAGAGGTAAATAATTTTTTTTTCTAAATAAAAATTAAAAAATTGAAATTAAAAAAGTTAGAACTAAAAAAAATTAATTTCATTAATTTTTAATTTTCAATTAGAAAATAATCATTCATATGTTATAAATAAGTGATTATATATAATATTATGATACATAAATATTGTTTTCTTCTAATTAAAATTATTCTAGGTTTTTAAAAAATTTAATGATTCTTCTTTAGTTTCAATTTTTGTAATTCTCAATTATATATAGAGAAAAATATATTATACATTTTAATATAGTATATTATTATATTAATGTTAGAAACATTAGGCGGAATAACTTGGCTTCAAAAAACGTTACATTGGATTTTTTATTAAGAGGGATTTTTAAATTCTTTCCAAATTCACAGAACTGCTTCAACCTCTCAAAAATTCTAGAAACTTGAGAAATTCCGTCTGAAATTCAAAATTTAGTTTAATCCTATATAATAACGAAGAGGCATCGAGAATCTCGAATGAGCTCTCGAAGTGAGGGTCGAATGAGAATCGATTTCTCAACAAATCGAGAGCACGACTTGCATGTGTTGCGTCTGGCGGATTTACAAAAGTCATTGAGGGATCTTTGCCAATAATTTCAATAATTAATTTCAATAATTTGTCAATAAAATAATCCTATATAATAACGAAGAGGCATCGAGAATCTCGAATGAGCTCTCGAAGTGAGGGTCGAATGAGAATCGATTTCTCAACAAATCGAGAGCACGACTTGCATGTGGTGCGTCTGGCGGATTTACAAAAGTCATTGAGGGATCTTTGCCAATAATTTCAATAATTAATTTCAATAATTTGTCAATAAAATAATCTTTCATTTCAATACTTTTTTAAAATATCTTTTTAAATATATAATTTTATGAAATATTGATGTTGNTTTTAAATATATGATTTTATGAAATATTGATGTTAATGTGAAATTGAAAAATATATTTTTGAATGAGATCTCGAAGTGAGGCTCGAATGAGAATCGATTTCTCAACAAATCGAGAGCACTACTTGCACGTGTTGCGTCTCATGGTTAAACGAGTGAATAATTGTGTGATTTTTTGTCGATAAAATAATCTTTTATTTTTCAACAATACTTTTTCATAAAGATATAATATCTGACGAAGGACATCGAAAATATATTTGTTTGAGTGAAAATCAGTGAAAATGGCGAGCAATGTGAACATTAATCGATTCCACCTTATATCTGATTTTGAAGTTGATGTTCTGGAGGAGGGATACAACATTAGGTAAGTATCGATTATATTTATTATTATGACCATAAAAAAATCCGTTTTCAATAAGACATTATTATCATTATTAAATTCAGGAAGAAATATTGACATATATAGTTTTTTCCATGGATGATTGAGATCGATTCATTGCCCTAACCTCACTTCCCGGCTCAGATAAAGTTTCATTGTTTGAGATATTAATTATTTCTACTATAATTAAGTACAATGACAGAGGCGGATGAAATATTTTTTTTAACATAGTAGTTAGTAATATTTTTCATTAGGGAAAGTAAATTCTTTCATGTGCAAAAATGAACATATGAAAACATTTTATAGAAAAAGCCTGGTGTTTTCTCGAAGAAAAATTCTATTGCACGTTGGATTAGAATTCTGTTTGAAAATTCTATTTGTATTCACCTCATTTTAAACGACAGATATTCTTTTTTGTTTACAGCCCCATTCTGGCAGTTGTGAAACACAATACCTATGGAAAATCGTCAGTTAACAAACCGTTGAAGAATGGTGCATCTCGACGACTTTTCCTGAGCAACCTTTCCAACAGGTCAATGAAGCTCTACTTCTACGGTGAACTAGAGC
Source organism: Diachasma alloeum (assembly GCF_001412515.2). NCBI lineage: Eukaryota > Metazoa > Arthropoda > Insecta > Hymenoptera > Braconidae > Diachasma > Diachasma alloeum. The sequence continues at coordinate 135,736 of NW_021680457.1, read as the reverse complement.
CTGCAAGTCGTCGAATGCTACAAAATCAGGTACTCATTGAGATTAAATAATTACTTTTATATGATATATTTGCATCAATGAACACAAATGGTTTTTTTTTATTTCATCCTCATTTAGATTGTGGCTATTACGGGGGGATTCGTCGTTCACTGTAATTGTATTTCTTTCGAACACGATGGTGTAAGAGTTAAACAACGCGTCATCATTCAATTCTATCAGAATGAAAGTCTTATTCATTATCTGGGTGAAATCGACAGAGGACTGACTGTCGTCTTCGACGATCGCGCAATTGTACAACGAATCACCGCAGTGAACTCCATACTACCAGAGACCGTGGGAGTCGACTCCTCTATTCCCCAGAACGACTATGAGCTCAATGAAAGGGGGAGAGTCTCAGGGAGGAGTATTTAAACTGGAAAGTGGCTGTTTATTATCACATAGCTTTTTCTACGAGGCAATGAGTACCTGAGTTCATCAGATTTGCTTAGGAGCTTCCACCAAAACGTAATCATTCGCAAGCGATTGATTGATTGATAGTTCATAACCTTTTGTTAATCCTATAAATCTTTATCAGTACAAATAGAGATATGTTGTGAATATACACATTTATATTACACTTTTTGCATTTTCGTGATGGATGAGCGACAAACTGTGAGCCTCACGAGTATAGTATTCATTGAAAAAGCCATTTGTATTGTCAATCAATGATATTTTTATGAATAATGGAGAAAGTAAACTCAAAAGACTCACTGTAATAGAAGAGAAACTGACTGAAATAATTTTAGAAACTCATAAAAGAGTAAGTTTTATTTCAATTAGTTAACAAATGTGTGAGATTAACATTAATATGACTTTGAGCATAAAACAAAATTTAAGAAAAACGAATAGAAACAAGTCGTTGCTAGGATTAAGTAGGATTTTCAAATCCCAAACAAATGGCAATTATTTTGTTCTAATGCTAAGCCAAAGGAAAATGACCATATAATGAAAAAATATGGGTAAATTTCTACGAACGGTAGAGAATATCATTAAAATATCTTACTGAGACTGATCGATAGCTTTCCCTATATTTATGAAGAAAAAACTATGGTGTTCGAAGAAAAAACTATGGTGTTGCCAATAATTAATAAGTTCGTTCAAAGAAATCTTACTCATTATCCCTATGAGCGAAGGAAGACTGACAAAATAGTCTTTAAATAGTGTAAAGATGAGATTTTTTTTGTACGCGTGAAGCTATTGAATTTTTTTCTTTACGGACTGAATTTTTATATTTAGAACATGATATTACTAAGAATGTCTTCAGGGAACGAAAAAAGAAGTCTCAGAAATAGTTTAAAAATAATGGTGGAATAGTATCATTAGATAGAAAAAAAGATAAAGAAATGGCATTTTCAGTAAAGAGTAAATTTAATTAAAATTTATAACGGGTTCAACCAAGTTCGTGACACGAGATTTTTTAGTACAAATATTTATTATGTAACCAAGGTAAATGCTATTTGTATTACTATTTGTATTAGAAGTTGAAGATTACTACTTTCAACAACTGCATGTTCAATTGGCCTTCTATTTGTAAGATGAAGATGATTATGAGGGCTTCCGCATAGGAAAAAAATTAATAGAAAGCCTAGCACTTTCTGGAAAGAATTCCGTTAAATATTTTTTGGAAGTCTCGAAGAATTCTATCCAAATTTTATCGGAAAACTGCAATTTTTTGTTGTGGCATTTCTTTTGAAGATATGTATTAGAGAAGTCAATAGCTCTACTTTTTACAGAAATATGGTTTGGAACTTTTATGAATCTTTTCTGCTGTCTTTTGTGATTTTTTCCGATATAAAATCAGGGATTTTTTTTTCAATCCATAATTTAGCACTTTCACAGAGAAAACTATTCATTTCAGTTCTATTGGAGATCTTCAATTCAAAAAGCATAACAACAGATAGAATCTTTCAGAATTCTGTGTTAGGCTTTGTTTATCAGAATTTGTGAAGTCGGTTATAACATATGTTTTGTTTATAATGTTGAAAAATAATTTGTTCAAGGAGAATTTCAGCAATACACGTACGACAATTTTAAATAGAAAAACCCTAAAGAATTCTATCGTAATTTCCATAGACTTTCTATAAGACTTCTGTTGAATTTTCTATACGTTTTTTGCCGTTTCTTTTGACGTGTTCGATAGGAAATTCCGTAGAAAAAGTTTATAGAATTTCGTTATCTATAGAATTTTTTCGGCTCAAATTTTCTAAATTTTTTCATTCGATTTTTTTGAAAATAAAAAAAATAAAAAATGGCTTTAAAAAACTTAGAAAATTTAAGTCAAGAAAATTTTATAGAAAAATTAAATTCTGTTGACTTTTTTTCTATTGACATTTTTCTGTATAATATTCCCTATCGAACATGTCAATAGAAACGGCAAAAAACGTATAGAATAGAAAAACCAATAGATCTATAGAAATTCCTATAGAATTCTTTAGGATTTTCAATTAAAAATTTTCGTACGTGTACATAATTTTTTTTTAAATAAATTTAAGACAAGTTTATACATATTTGTGACATAGGACTGTCAAGTATCAGTCGTATTTTTCATAATGATAATGAATGAAAAAAAAATTGATACCGTGAACTGAAAAAGCTCATTAGTAAGGAAGATTGCAGACATTTCTTTTCTAACGCAGAGAAGGTAAATTTTCAGAGGAAAATGGAAATAACCGTATGTATTTCCCATAAAATATTGTGTGTTTTGAATGAAAAAAAACAATATGTTTACGATTACTAATCGTTGATTAGAAATGTTCTGTAAAGTTGATCAACAATAAAAATCGGTTCCTTCGTAATTGTAAATTTGTCAATTGTCTCTTTAAACACTAGACATCATCGAGATAACTTCCGTTATTATTATTTTTTTATTTTAATAATCAATCTTTCTTCATGATTTATGTTCATTTTGCCAAGTTGTTCACAAAAAAAAATTGATGTTTTCAAGAATTTTTTTGATTGAATTCAAATATTCAATATGACTTTTATGTCATATTTGGGATATGCAGAATCGAACAAATATCATTTTGTTCCACGATTAATTCATTCATTATTCGACAAAGAATATAATAGTCATTGGGAGAAAATTGAGATTGATTACACGTACGAAAATTTTTAATAGAAAACTCTAAAGAATTCTATAGGTATTTCTATAGACATTCTATAAGACTTCTATTGAATATTCTATACGTTTTTTGCCGTTTCTTTTGGCGTGTTCGATAGGAAATTCTATAGAAACAGTTTATAGAATTTTGTTGTCTATAAAATTTTTTCGGCTCCAATTTTCTAAGTTTTTTCATTCGATTTTTTTGAAGAGAAGAAAATAGAAAATGACTAATAAAAACTGAGAAAATTTGCGTCGAAAAAATTCTATAGAAAAATGAAATTCCATCGACTTTTTCTTTTCTATTGACATTTTTCTATATTATATTCCCTATCGAACATGTCAATAGAAACGGCAAAAAACGTATAGAAAATCCAATAGAAGTTCTACAGAAATTCCTATAGAATTCTTTAGGGTTTTCTATTGAAAATTTTCGTACGTGTATTAGAAGATTTCGATAGAGTTTAAATTCAAGCGGGAAATAAGGAGGATGTGTAGCCATTTTTTCTGAATGAAATGTCGGCCTTTCCGCTTTGACGCTCAGCAAAGGAACGTGAAGTGAATTTGATGATAAAGATTATCGCCGATGGCTGCGGAAAGAAATCCACCTATATTGACATCGAATGAAGAATTCAATGAGATCGAGATCGGTGATAACATGGTGTAAGTTATTTTCCTATATTTTTCTATTGAATTCGTATTATTGAGTGAATTGGTATTGTTGTAGGTTAGATTTTTAAGAAGCCGCGTGGGCTCAGAATAGACATGTTCACAAAAGTTAATAAACATTCTTCAAAAAAACGAAGTTTCCAATAATTGGTCAATTAGAAAAACTCCTAACCCTTTTTAATTACCATTTCAGTGATGTGACTGGAGCCATCATCCGTGAGGATCAATTCAGGCCGAGAGCCGAAATTGCCCGCAATGTTAATCAGCCATACAGATGCATAATGTCCAATCTAAGTGGACGTTCACTCAAAATTCTAATTTGGGGTCGAAGAATTCCTGAATTTCAAGGAAGATTGATTCGTCATGTAAGTCCTTTGATATCATCCCTCCCTCTACACATGACCCGTCAATTCACTTGAACAAGCAGTTTCGCTTTGAGATACATTTTTATACATGCCCATACCATATTTGCAACAATTTAGTCATTGATTGTTGAAGCTTTACTCTTGAATCAATTTCTCGCTAGAAAAATCTTTTCTCAGTAATTATAATCATTCATTCTAATTGTGGAATGGAAATCCTTGAAATTTGATCAATTCCGTTCTAATTACAGTTCGCAAGGATCATAAGGGCACGAGCTCAGGAATCAAATCCGTTGTACAGGATAGCTGAGGACAATTTAATGCCTATCGAATTATTCGTGCAGCCTCAAACAACTGTCAGCATTCTGGGACTAATGCCAGAGGAGGTCCCAAGGCCTCTTAATTACACCCCCATTACATTCAATGAAGTCGGCCAGGCCACTGGTACTGTAAGCCTCACTGGATTCATCAAACTGCCAATCGAGAGGGTCATCACCAATAATGCTACATATGGCAATGGGATCTTGACAGATGCCCAGCGCTTCCGCATCTCGGTTTATGTCACTTCCTTCGAGGTGAACACAAGTCCACCACTTGGTTCTCATGTGACAGTGAACAGAGTTATTAGAAGAAACGGTAATCAAGCCGTCGTTCTTCAAGTGGCCAATATGGATCAGATCACACTCGTTGATGACACTGTACTCACAGAGGGCCAGATGAGAGCTGGTTACAGACTGGCTGGTAGAGTCAGGCCTGCACCTGATATTAATCCCATTCCCAATGTCCCTGCAGAGCGCAGGCCACTTGAGGTACCAGACGCAGCAACAGTTGAGGAGACTAACACGAACAGGCAGATTCAGAGACGTCGACTTGACCCTGATGAGGTTCAGGCTTCACCAAGTGAGAATCAGGCGGAGGTGGTGACTGAGAGGACCCCAGCGGAGGATGGTAGAGGTGTTTGAGGCTTCATTTCATTGACACTGTTTTTTTAAAATCACTTTGAGAGTGATTTATCGAGTTTTTCGTTTTTTTATTGAAAAAATAGTTTATTCCATTTCCCTTCGAATTCTATTAGTTTCTCCCGGATTCTATTAAAAACTTGCAAAATTTTTTGGGGTATTTGCTATTTTTCCAATTGTAAATTTAAATCAGAACTTTTTTTTTTCAAATCGACGAATAATTCAATCAACAACACAATTCATTCCATGAATTATGTTTCAACAAATAATAGCATTGGCTTCTTCATCCGAATTTTACACATAAATTTATTT
>NW_021680457.1:85770-129870 GCF_001412515.2 Diachasma alloeum | reverse complement strand
ATTCTATTAAAAACTTGCAAAATTTTTTGGGGTATTTGCTATTTTTCCAATTGTAAATTTAAATCAGAACTTTTTTTTTTTAAATCGACGAATAATTCAATCAACAACACAATTCATTCCATGAATTATATGTCAACAAATAATAACATTGGCTTCTTCATCCGAATTTTACACATAAATTTATTTATTCTTTTTTAATCCATTTTTTCCTACAACTGTAACGACTAACTGAAAATTTTTGGAAAATCTCATTTGAAAAATCTCTAGAATAATAACATTCAAATGTAACGAGTTATATAAACAAATTGAATCCAACTGACATTTTTTCTGTATCATATCTTGAATTGAGCATCATTATCGGAAAAATTACACAGAATTCAAATTTAAATCAACAGAATCGACGGAAATCTGATAGAGTTTTGAATGGAAATCGGAGAGAAATTTAACAAATGCATGAGTTTTTTAAATATATTTTTTCATCATACGTGTTATCGTGGAGCGTTATGGGTTATGGTACCCATCAAACAACAGAAACCACGAACTTGTGGTAATTTGTATTTTCTCCAACAAAAAAGTCTCCTTTTTGAGGATCTAAAGCTCATTGTGGTCATGGTCAGGCGATTATTTAGAAGATAGTCTTCAACTACGTGATAGTAGTTGCCACTCACAGTATTGATATACCACATGTGATTATTGGGATAACTATGTTAAGTCTACGTTTTTTTTTATTACGAAGAAATGCAAGGAAGAGTAAGTTTCAAGTTAGAGGATATTAATTTGAGCATAAGTTTTTGGAAAAGGGAATAGAGAAAGACAGTGTGGAGTCTTCACTACGCATTTGGGAGAAATTGCTTCCGCTGCGTTTACTTATTTTCATTTAATAATTACCAAAAATCTCTGTTAACCATCTCCACAAAGAAAAAACAGGAACAAGTTATTGCTGAGGAGTAAGTACAATTCTGAAATTCCATTAAAATGGGAAATATACTGTTCCAATGATGAGCCAAAGGAGGATTATTACGAAAGTTTAAAAATATCAAATGTCTTACTGAGACTGATAGTTACTACTACAACGATGCTAATAATTGATAAGTTTGTTTAAGGAAAATGTATTAATTACAGCTAAAAAATAAAGGAAGACTGACGAAACAGTTTTCAAATATTGTAAGGATGGGAATTATAGTGTTCTGTTATCGGAAAGGAAAAGTTTCGTTTATCCTTTGTGAAAGAGAAGTTTTTTTTAATTGAAATTGGCAAACCATTCGTTGAACAAGAATTTCAGTAATACATTTTTTTTTTTCATTAAATTCAACATAAGTATTATATATATAAGTTTATGATACATGACTGATAAGTACCATTCGCATTTTTTATAATGATAAGAGATTGAGAAAGTTGTCATTGTGAACTGAAAAAGTTAATCAGTAAGGAATATTGTACGACATTTCTTTTGTAACACAGAGATGCTAAATTTTTCACAGAAAAATGGAAATGACAGTAGGTTCAATTGGCTTTATTCTTAAAATAAAAATGTTCTGTAAAATGTTCTGTTGATTGACATTAAAAATCTGTATCTTTGGCATTGTAAATTTGTCAATTGTGTTTTTTTTGTCAAACACTAACTTTCATCGAGAAATCTTCAATTATATTATTAAAAAAAATGAAATAATGCATCATCACGTATGGAAAAACCCAATAGTATTTCCTATGGAATATTCTATGGGGAATTCTATAGGAGATCCTAAAGGAAATGTTGGAATTCTCCATAGCATTTCCTATAGAAAATCCTATAGAATATTCTATAGAAAATTCTATAGGATTTTCTCATACGTGATTTTTCGTGATGTATGCATATTTTATCAAATTGTTTTCAACAAAATAATAAAGCTGTTTTTTCAAATAAAAATTTGACACATGTGGATCATATGTAAATATGTTAATTATTTTTAAAAATTTTTTTTGATAGGGAAAAAATGCAAAGATGCGTTCTGAATTCGAAAGTATTAATTTGAGCATAAATTCTTGAGATTGGAGATCCCGAGAAAGGACGATGTGGAGTTTTCTCTGCACATTCAGGAGGAATTGCTTTCGCTGCGGTTACTTTGTTCCCATTTAACAATTAAACAAATCTCCGTTTACAATTTTCAAGGCGAAAAATATAATGAAAATTTCAGTTAAGATTTCTGTTGGAATTCTGTTGGAATTCTGTTCGAATTCTATTGGAAAATTTTGTTTCTTTTTTCCATGATTTCTATTTACGTTATTCAATGAAGAACAGTAAATTAACTATTTAAATGAAATTCATGTTGAGACGTTAATTTGGTGTGAATACCACAGTGTAATGGAAACGAGAAAGTGATTTTCATGAAAGCGAACAAATTTTCTGATTCTGACGAATAAAAAGTGCGCATGCACAACGAAAAATGGCGACTTCCGGTGGATTTCCGAAAAGTTTTATTAGACCAGAAATGTGCATGGCAAATTCGTAATTGATTAAATAAACAATGACAAAAGATAGAAGAACTTCAGAAATCATTTTTTCTAAACCACGTCTCTTTATTTGTATTTTGAACAATTTACCTCGATTTTGGCACTACAGCAAAACTAAAAATAATCAAATTTGACAAAAAAAACTGAATTTCCGACATTTTTTCACATATTTTTGAAGAATGACTGAAAAACCGCTGAGGCAATCGTTTTTACAAACTACTCAGTTCTCAGTTACATAAATACGCACGGATTATAACAAAAATCCAATTGCATCATTTGTGAAAGAGTAATCGTCATGTCTTCTAAAAATGTTTCAAATGATCCAACTTGAAGAAAAGTGAAATCATGAAAATTCGACTATTGAATTTCGGAATCATTTCAATACCTACGCAACAGATTAGGGAGTTAATAAAAGGTACAACATGATGTACCGTTGTATCGTTTGTGTTTTGATGTTATTATAAACCAGCCTGGCACCCGGGACTTCACATTCTACTAATTTTGTGAACATAAATGGTCGAGTAGTGACCATTGTGTACAAAACTGTTCAAAATTTTCGAAGTGCCCGCCATGATTTACCGAACGTTGGTGAAGAAGTACGAAATTCTGGCGCTATTCAAGATGCTGAACTCATCATTAACCTCCAAATAGCGATACATCGGCAAATTGCTGGTCTGGCATTATTTAAGCTGCACGATTCTGCATTGATCGAATTGAGGTAGGTAGAACAAAAAATATAAAGCAAACGTCGATAATATTCATACGAATAATTTTTGAAAACAACAGACGTATAACTTTTCATTGAATAATGTTAGACTCTGATACGTTATATTACAACTAACCGACACGACTTTCCATTATAATGAAATAACAATCTTTCCAAATGTTTCTTCATTCTCGCAACTTTAGGATGACATTGTCATTCTAAAATTAAATTGAGAGTTACGACTCGACTGTGTTTGAGAATTCTTTGATTACAGAATATCCACATGTGCTTGCGTATTGTATGTGTCCTCCATAATTGAATGATTATTACACATTTACTGTGAATGTAATCTCACAAATTGGTAAATTCACTCACTGATGATAAATTTGCAGATTTTCATCATAACGAATTCAACATCACTGAGGCACGAGGCACGAGAAATTTACGCGAAGGAAGGATTATCTTGAGGAGATAAAAAATACGAAACAAGAGGTAATTAGAAAATATTATCATTGATGATTTACAAAATCATTCGTTAGTATTTTCCTGATGTTGTAATTGACAACCATCTTCATTTCAGGTCGATTGAGGTGGAACATTTGCGAACTCGTGTGTCAACAATCCAACAAGGAGAAAAATCAGAAATTGTAGAAATTAAAAGACTTTATCAGACAATAAAGATATTTCAGACTTTAAAGATTTGAGATCATAAATGTTGTTCAGACTTCACAGATATCAGAATATTTAGACGCACAGTGAATGCGAGACTAAAGACTTATAGAAAAAAGAAATAATAGAAATAAGACACTAAACGTCAATCATAAGTTTTTTTTTTTTTTTTCAAAAGTTCAGAAGGAAAATTTGTATGGAAATCGAAAAATTTATAAATCTTCATTTAGACATTTTTAATCTCATCATAATAAAGAGTAAATTTGCAAAATAAATTAATTCATCATTGAATATCCTTGAATTACCATAGCATAATTGTTTACTGCGTACGTTTTAGCAAATACTTGCCGATCGAAGGAAGATTTTTACCCATTCAAGATGTCGAAACGAGCGTTGAATACATCATCGAAGCCGAATAAAAGACACAAAGATAGAATTATACCTAACATTGCATCTGCAGATATGTATCCGAATCCTTCTCAGAGTTCTGTTGAACAAACCAGCTACAATTCTGTGAATTCGAATGAGAGTTTACTGCAATTCGAATCGCACTCTACTCGTTTCACTTCTGAAATCACTGCGAAACACGACGATGCTAGAAGTGATCAATACATTCCTACCAAACCGATATTATCATCAACAGATTGCAAAAATTCGAAATCAATTTCTCGAATTAAGCGTACTATGCAGTTTTCAAAGTCATCTCCAAACTTTATTCCGAAGCCAACTCAAATTTCAAATCATTTCTTATGTCGTCAACAGGATTTAGATACACAAACTGACTTACAAGACAGCATAATATTTTCTTCTTCTCAAGTATTCAGGAAACATGGTCAATTACTTCTTCCTCCATCTACCAGTGTGCAAAATCATTCAATCGGTTCTCATAGTCTATTGGTTAAATCAAAATATACTCTGTCAAATATCGAATGTAAAGTCTCCCTTGCAAACAGCCGGAAACGGAGAACAACAATTAAAATTGCTCCTTTCGCTCAACAACATCAAAATGAAAGTTCATCTTCCATTACCATTCCATTGGGACATTCACAATCAATTCCTTTGACAGAGAAGATTGGACAATCCGAAATTAATTGTCAACAACGAGACAGAATAAAATGTTCTTCGTCCCAAGTATTCGGAAATCGTGATCAATTAATTCTTCCTCCATCCACCATTGCGCGAAATCATTCAATAATCGAATCCCAACATCTATTGGGTAATTCACAATATACTCTGCCAAACATCGAAGGCAAAGTCTCCCTTGCAAACACCCGGAAACGAAGAACAACGATCAAAATTACTCCCCTCGCTCAACAACATCAAAATGAAAGTTCATCTTCGAATACCATTCCATTGGAAAATTCACAATCAATTCCCTTGACAGAAAAGAATAAACAACAAAAAATGAATAGTCAATTTCGATATATTCACAGTGTCTCTGATTTGCCATCGAACTTACAAAGTGAAGTGCAAACTAAACAACGTAAGATTCGATATTCTCATACAGTTAATAACGATGGTTCACAAAGACATGAATCTTTAAATTCCAAACGTAGAAATCGATATGTTCATGAAATTATTCGTAATGATGATGCGACAATGGACATGACTGATGTTCCCGAACACTATCTGGATCCTATGGATGTACTGTGTACAAGCTGTAGTGCACGACACTTCCGAGGAGAAAAAGTAGCGGGAAAAACTACTTTTAGTGATTGTTGTAGCCATGGAAAAGTGAAACTTGAACCCATGCCAGAGCCACCAAACATTTTGAAAGAATTATTCCATGGGAAACATGAAAAAACAACTCATTTCTTCCAAAACATCCGTCGATATAATAACTCATTTTCATTTGCATCATTCAATGCTAATTTAGTTCAGTTCAATAATAGACGGCCTGGTCCTTATTGTTTTAAGATACAAGGGCAAATTTATTATCAATTCAATACAGCATTATATCCAGCTGTTGGTGATTTGCCCAGCTATGGCCAGCTCTTTATCGTTGATCCAAATGAAGCAACTGAATTGAGGATGAATTCTGATTCCCATTTGAATAAAGAAATTATTCAAGCGATTGATGATGCATTACGTCAGAATAATGCCTTCGCACGATCATATTATATGATGAAGGAAGAGCTCGAGGCAATGAAGATGCAAAACAATGGTCAAGAGCCAGAATTGCAATTATTGTTCTCTCTGAAGAAAGGCCTCGATAAACGCCGTTACAATTTTCAAAGATCAAATGAAGTAGCAGCAATTTTTTCTACCACTGCAGATGGTGAAATTCCGGAATCATACATCACTATTCGCAACAAAAATACGAAACAATTAGAATACATGAGCACAATGGATCCAAATATTGAACCCTGGACTTATCCATTATTTTACCCACATGGGACAACTGGTTGGCATGCGGAATTGGCACAAATTGACAAACCAAGTCGAGTTACTCGGAATGCGTATTTCAAATATCGAATAGCTATTCGGGATGGACCCAACTATTTTCTGATGGGACGTCGACTGTTTCAACAATGGGTTGTTGATAGCTATGTGAAAATCGAAAAAAACAGAATGAATTATCTACGTAGTATTCAAAAAGAACTCAGAGTCGATTCCTATGAGGGTTTGATGGAATATATGAAACATAAGGCAAATGAGTCGAATGCACGAATTGGAAAGATCTTCATTCTCCCATCTTCACATGCAGGATCACCACGGTACATGATGCAAATATATCAAGATGCAATGACAATAGTCAGGACATTCGGGAAGCCTGATTTATTTATCACAATGACCTGTAATCCGAAATGGAAGGAAATTGTGGAAAACTTAGGCAACGGAGAAACTGCATCTGATCGACCAGATTTGGTAGCTCGCGTGTTCAACCTGAAGAAAGATGAACTTTTAAGAATCATAAAAAAAGAGAAGCTATTCGGTGAGGTGCAAGCTTATGTTTATGTAATTGAATATCAAAAAAGAGGATTGCCGCACATTCACCTCTTATTGACGTTGAAACCAAATTCTAAAATTACTACTCCAGAAATCGTAGATAAATATATTTCAGCGGAAATTCCAGATGCGACCGAAAATCCCAGATTACATGAAATTATCAAGACAAATATGATACATGGGCCCTGTGGCGATTGGTGTTTAGACGACAAAGGGAAGTATTCTAAGAAATATCCCAAAGAATTTTGTGTTCAAACAATCATGGATGAAGATGGTTATCCTCATTATAGACGTCGAAACACAGAGCCCTTTACTCGTTCTGATAGATTCAATTTTGATAACCGGCGTGTCGTTCCTCATAACAAGGAATTGTTACTGACTTTCAACAGTCACATTAACGTTGAAGTAGTTTCAAGCATTAAAGCAGTTAAATATTTATATAAATATATCTTCAAAGGACATGATGCCGCGGCCATTGTAATTCAGGACTCTGCATCACAGCAGCAAGAAGTTATACATCACGATGAAATCAAGAATTATATTGAAACTCGGTATGTTAGCCCTCCTGAAGCCTGTGCCAGAATTTTCAATTATGACATGCATGGTAGGTAGTCATTCAATTACACGGCTACAAGTACATCTGCCAAATCAACAAGCCGTTATGGTTAATGAGCTTGATAATAACAATGCTATTCAAGCTGCATTAAATAAGGAAACGATGCTGACTGCATATTTTGCTTTAAACAGTGAGGATCCTCAAGCTCGACATTTCACATATCCAGAAATTGCTTTTCATTATACATATAAAAAAGTTAATGGTCGATACATTTGGAGTAACCGTCGGGGGAAATTCAACGTCATTGGTCGTATGTACTCAATAAGTCCTACACTCACTGAATTGTTTCACCTCAGACTTCTCCTATTGACTGTGAAAGGTGCACAGAGTTATGAAGATTTACGAACAGTAGATGGAGTAACACATGATACTTTTGTAAAGGCATGTTTGGCATTGGGTTTGATTGAAGATGATGATGAATGGAAAAATGCAATGCATGAGGCTGAAATTTGGATGATGCCCAGGCAATTGCGACACTTATTCGTCCGCATATTGATCCACTGCAGACCAATCAAACCTGAAGAATTATGGGAAGAGTTTAAAGATGCACTGTCGCAAGATTTCTTACATTCGATGCTTTTACCACAAGCTCATGGAAAAGCATACATTCAAATAAATACATTGTTGACTCAAGAAGGATCGAGCCTGTCAAAGTTCCCGTCTATGCCTCAAATTAAAGAAGTATGTTGTACTGAAGATGATATGCGTATGACTGATCATCTCACGATTGGTAAAACACAATATCAAAAACTAAATCACAAACAAAAAGAAATTGTTGATATGATTTCACAGATTGTTTCAGACGAACGACCTAATAATGAGCTGCAATTCTTCTTTGTTGATGGGCCTGGTGGATCAGGGAAAACATTTGTTTATACAACTCTATATCATCTATTACGCAGTCAGGAGAAAAACATTTGCACCATGGCATTCACGGGGATAGCCGCCATATTGCTTCCTCATGGAAAAACAGTTCATAAAACGTTTAAGTTGCCACTTGCACTTTATACCGATTCATCTCCAACGATTAAAGTTCAGTCAAAGGAGGCCGAATATCTCAGAACTGTCGATTTATTCATCTGGGATGAAGCACCAAGGCTCCACGGCATGCGTTACAATTGGTAGACAAGATTTTGAAAGACGTAATGAATAACGACAAACCATTTGGTGGGAAAATAATGCTATTAGGTGGAGATTTTCGACAGTTATTACCAGTAAAGAAGAATGCCACTCGCAGTGAATTAGTCGATTTGTCGATTAAATGCAGTCACTTATGGCCTTTGTTTTCACAATTTTCTCTAACAGAGAACATGCGTACGCGACCAGAAGAAATCACATTTACTGACTTTCTATTGGCAGTTGGAGACGGAAGTATTAATGTGAATGATTCTGATATTCATCTACCAGATGATTGCATAGCTTCTCCAAATTCTGACATTGCCAAAGAGATGTACAAAGAAGTCATTGATAAAAAAGAATACGAAAAATTGCATCAGGGGCCATATTATCAGCCAGGAATGTAGATGTGAACGATATCAATAAGCGCGTTGTAGAATTATTGGACAAGTCAACTGAAAGAATTTACACCAGTGTTAACACCATTAACAACTGTGATAACGGCGAGATGGCTGAAGCACTATTACCTGAATATCTAGAAACATTAGAACCTAATGGTTTTCCTCCTCATGAGTTGAGGTTGAGGACGAATGCCATTGTTATGCTTATTAGGAATTTATCCATTAACGAAGGGCTGTGTAATGGAACCAGATTACAAATATTGGAATTGTCAAATCATTTATTGAGGTGCAAAATTTTAACAGGAGATAAGTCAGGAGAAGAGGTATTCATCAATCGAATCACCCTCTACAATGAGGATGATTATCCATTCACATTTGGACGCAGGCAGTTTCCAATCAAACTAGCTTTTGCTATGACGATTAATAAGTCACAGGGACAAACTTTTGAAAAAATAGCCATAGATCTGAGACGAGATGTATTCAATCATGGTCAACTGTATGTTGCATTATCACGTGTCCGATCTTGGGATTCTGTAAAGATATATTTAGGGACCCAAAGAAATTCAAACATTGTTAAAAATTTTGTATACAAAGAATTATTCAGTATTGCATAATAGATGTTTAGTTTCATGAATGTCACAATCGAAAATGCGATTCAATAGGAATCTTAGGACAAATAACGAGAATTGTGCGATTTTCGCCAATTTTGAAAAGTTAACAACATTTTAATTCAATATTGAAATTAAACTGGTGACAGACTAAGAAGTATTATTTTCACGGCACTTAACAGTCACTGCGATAATGAAGATGATGAATAATTAATTGAAGGAAAACAATACAAAGGGGAAAACGAAAAAGAAGAACGGCACGGAACGGAATCAACGTCGCGGCCGCTTGCGGCCGCGGCGGCTCTAGTTTCTTAAAAATTTCAAGAAACTCGAAAATTTTTCTCAAAATTTATTGAATTCCTCCAAAAATTCGAGAAACCTCCATAATTCTTTGGAATTTTTCCAGAAGCCTCTTCGATTCCTCCGAAACTTTCAAGAAAAATTTTCAAGAAAATTTTCAAGAAAAATTCCCATTCTAGCACTGAAAAAGAGGGGCAAAGTGGCAGCCAGGGAAACATTCCAGTGCTGGCACTGAAAATTTTATTGGTATTCCTGCGAATTTTTCGTGTACTGAAGTGAAATTTTCACAGGAAAACCAATAAAATGTCCAGTGCCAGCACTAAAATTTTTCCCTGGCCGTCATTTTAACCCGCTTTTCCAGTACTAGTACTAGAATTTCTCTTGGAAATTTCTCTCCGTATAGAAATCCTTGAATTGTTTCGAAATGTCTGGAAGTTTTGAGAATTCTCTATTTTCTAGTGTTTGCTTCAATTCCCTCGAAATTCATGGAAATCTGGAGGATTATCTTGAAATTTTCAAAATTTCTTCGGAATTTTCATAAACGGAAGCAATTTTTCGAAAAATTCTAGGTTTATCGAATTCCTTCTAGAGTTCCAGAAGCTTGAAGAATTTTCTCAATATTTCTAGAATTATTTCTAAAATTTCTCTTCTCAAAGTTTCTAGAAACTCTCAAGATTTCTTCTGAAATTAGAAATTTCTTCAATTTCTTAGAAATTTTTAGAAGCTTCGAGAATTTTCTCGAAGTTTTTTCGATTTCTCCACAACTTCTAGAAATCTTCAAATTGTTCAGAAATTTCTGGAAATTGTGAGAATTACTTTTTTTCTATTGTGTTCTTCAATTCTATCGGTATTCCTAGAAATTTGAACGATTATTTTGCAATTTCTAGAAATGTCTCTAGTTTATCCAGTAAATTATTCTCACCGATAAAAAATAATTATTCACACACAAAAATATTTTGTTGTAATTGAAGGGCTCAGGAAACCAGAAAAAAATCCAAGGTTGCAATATAGTCTTGGAATTTCAGAGGTCTAAATAAATTCAAGGATGGCAAAATTCAACTTTATTGAATATTCTGAATATTGTTAATTTTTCATTGAATATCTCGGATACTTTGGAGAATAGCAAAATTTTTGTCAAGACCGTTTATATAGAGCAAATAAAGATGTACAAAAAAGTTTTGTTTGGAGAATGACTAGGTTTAGGGTGGATGTGGGATGAAAATGTGGAGGGAGATGTTGGGAAAATTACTGGTGAGCTGGATTTAAAATTCATACTTTATTTGTGGGATCGAATCACTTTAGTCGGAAAATTATGTACACGTCTTTGGTAATATATATGTAATTTCACTGGTGATAGTCTAATTTCACTGATAATTGTTTTTGCAAGTTAATTTGGTGAGTCACTGAATTGAAACTGAATTTAATCAACAGAGGTGATGTACTGAACAAAAGTATTAAATTTTGAATGCTATTTGACTGAATCGACTATGTCATTATCGTGACGATACTAAAACACACCTGAACGACTGCTCGATATGAACTCTTAATAATGTTGATTAATACTCGTTAATAACTATTCGGTGAATTATTACACGTTGAATTACTCGTTGAGTTCTACTTAATACTTGTGGACTAGTTGAAAGACTACTACTTAGTTGATGTGAACTCGTTGAAATACGAATGGATACTTTGTAGTTTTTCTCTACCGGGTGCCGCGCTGACCTGTGTCCGTTGACCCGAAGGGTCACGGAGATTTTCGGAGATGGCGGAGGTAGTCGACCGTGAACAATGTGGAGATTTTAGCTGCGTTTTAAACAAGTTTATATCGGAAATTTGGCTACCACCCATAGATTCGGAGATATTCATCGAAAACCCAGCTGAAGGCTATTGCGTTGAGCGCACCAGGAGGTTTGAATAAGTTGCGCATGGCGCCAATCACGTGACTCATGGCACTGGCGTAGGAAGGGGAACAGCTGACGCGTTGCACCGACTGTTCCGAAATTGC
The DNA here is from genome assembly GCF_001412515.2 of Diachasma alloeum. Taxonomy (NCBI): domain Eukaryota; kingdom Metazoa; phylum Arthropoda; class Insecta; order Hymenoptera; family Braconidae; genus Diachasma; species Diachasma alloeum. Next base: position 118,010 of record NW_021680457.1, on the reverse strand, counting down.
TTTTATAATTTATAATAAATTAACCGTACATTTTGGGCTATAAGTTCCTAACTCCCCCCGATAGGAAATTTTCTCAGCTACAAAGAAATATTTTTTTTCCCATCTGATGAGGTTAACTAAAGATATCCAGGATTGAAGACGGCCTGTCGCCAATTCCCAATTGTTCAGAACAAATTGTTAATCTACCCGACAAATTGGAGCATATACATTTTAAAACATTAATAATGACACTTTTAGCTATCGATTGGTATAATTTAGTGCTCTTCGGTTAATTCCGATATAAACGACATTTTGAGATCTAGTTTGACTGGATGACTGTCCGTCCGTCTATCTATCTGTTAGTATGTCTGTCTGCCCGTCCATCTGTCCGCATGCCTATCCGTTTATTTGTCCGTCCGCCAGCTTGTTTATTTGCTTCTCCGTTCGTCTGTCCGTCTGTTTGCCTGTTTGTTTGATGGACCATCTCTCACCCTGTTCATCCATCTTGCAGGGGTACATTACATTACCTGAAATTGTAATGTGATGTACCTCAATATTAGGCGTAATTTCCGCCTTTGATATTCACCACTGAAAATTATTCTTTAAACGTAATTCAAATTCCAATTTTTCCATACGCAACTCAATTCTTTGCATTCCTATCCTTGCATTTCTTCAATTATACACCCGTCCACTTTAACAGTTAAATACAATATTCTATTCGAAAATCGCAAAATAAATTCTGAAAACATGATAGGCTCAATAAATGCAGCATAGACAGGGAACCAGAAATAGAGCCAAAAATCAAATCAATTCCCTAACTCCTATTTCTATAAAATGACCGAGAACGCGACGGTAGATGCAAGATATTAATACCGGAAAACTCAATCCACGATAACTAGGCCAAAATTGGCATAAACAATTATCCCTAACATCCACTAAATCAATTTCTACCAAATCCCTAATCAAACAATTAATAAATCCGAAAGGAATCCGAATAAGGCGCAAGGTAGCGCAATAGCCGTATCGAAAAGGTACTCGAATTCCTAACACAATAAACTGGAATTCGCTTTACCGAAAGCATACCCAGTCAACCTCCGGAATGTTGAATACGCCGAACACGGTACCCGTGTACCTCAACGGTACCTGACCTTCGGTTACTACTGGTCCGAATGGCACAAAATTCCTATTTCAACCTCACGAAGATGACACGAATACTTCTAACACTTTTAGACAATTAATTAATTCTACAAGCGGGTAGTACAATCGCCAGACCAATAGGTGCCGCACAACGCACAATTATTCCACAAAATAATGGCCAGAAAACGAATAACGTAACCAGAATGAAAGGCAAATTACGGGGTTGCAAACTCAAAGAATTTAGCCGTATCCGTACGCAACGAAATCAAAAGGCGAATTCGAGGTATCAGACACTAATACAGTAGCCAGCCTAATTTACAAAAATAATGCACAATAGGACTAACGACGGACGAATCGTAAAACCCATTGAATACACAAAACATAATGATCGTAGGCACAACACGGCAGGGAAATGAATTAATTACTCAAAACGAGATAAGTCACTTAAGCGGAAGTATCAGAATAGATGCAACGATAGCCTCACTATGAGCATTGATCAGAGGCAAGGTATTAGTACGAGGGCCAGCCATAGGTTAATGACTCCGAACGAACTGGCAGCAAACTGCAACGACAGATTACTGAACGACTATCGACGTTAACGCCAAAAACTCCCGAATTTATAGGTTTCCAAAAGGTGAAATGGAAAGAGAGCGAATGCCTAATGCGTAAGATAGAACGAGAACCCTATACTCGTCACGTGATGACATGCAGGGAGAGATGGCAGACTTCGACGTAGCAACTGTCCAGCGCCGGGCGCAGAGGAAAGAACTAATAATAATATTAAGCACAAAAACTCGACAATCCATAAGCGCTTGATTGAAGACAAATCTAAGATTAAACTAAAAAATTAAATGGAATTCCAAGGCGTTTATTCGGCCAGATATATTCTATTCACTATGATTTCCTCTGAAGCCGTATTCTCAAGGATTCTTGGGCTAGATATGCATAAAATAATCAGTAGGCGAAAGCGCAAAAGAAAATTTAATCATCAAGACAAATCAAGACAAATTGCCTTGGCAATTAACACGAGTATGACCGTCATTATTGGTCGTGTGACCTTCCACCGAAACCCAACAACTGACTTATATCTTTCCGATTGATCCACCTATTAAGCAGCAGTATTTCAACTGCACCTACACATTTCTTCAAAGTATCAAACGAACAAAAAATCCTCAAGCCATAATGGCGCAGTTTGTTAACATCGCGGCCTACGTTGCGGGAATCGTATCAGTCCCGTATAGTTGAATTCATGAAATTCCTAATGCACGAGCCGCACAATGAAAGAAACACTAGCAAAAACATATTTTAGCAGACCCAAAATAATTAAAATTATACCTACATACTATTAACAGAAAGTAACCGTACGCGATCTGATTATTCCTGAATCTATAGACGCTAAATTAATCCCTGGTTAATCGTCTCGTATTGATTCAATTGAAACTAAGGCTCTGGATCTTTGTCTAACTCACGACACTTTGAAGTTTTCGGTTGTCTCTGGCTAGATTGTCTCGCAACAAATTTCCCAGAATTCCTTACAAAAGGAAATAATTTGAGTTACTGTCTTTTAATCCCGTGAATCCCACAGAACCGATCCGTGGGAGGTGGGACTAACGTTACGGTGAAAAGTTGCGTTTATTTATTAATTGGGAGAAGTTAAGGATTTGTGGGGGAATTTGTCAATAACATTTGTAATTGTCGTCCGATTTTGTTGAGCAAGGGCTTAAAGTCTTTATTTTGCTTGCTCGCTCGTTTTTTGTCTAGGAAGTTTCAGCGTAGATCCATTATTTTGGGATTTAGCAAAAATGTTTTATGTAGGAAACGGTTTTACTTATGAAGGGAAGGGGGGGGGGTGGTTTCCAAGTTGGTCTGAATAGGGTGACTCAGGGCTCAAAATTTCGAAAATTTTCTCCGATTGTCAACGAATCTGTAGCGGCTCTCAACGATCCAAAAATTATAATTTTGATATCGTTTTTCTCGCTAGACCAGTCCAAGCATTTTTGCTCTGGGTTATGGAGAATTCACTCTTTCCGAATTTCCATGAATTTTTGTCCCTCTATACGTGATGCGTATATGGCTGGATTTTATTTGCTCCCTCCCTCTCGCTTTCATGGTAGTCCGCATATCTCTCCTCCCGATTCTCGGAACTCTCGAGTATTTAGGGGATTAGCATTCAAATTAGGATATTACCTATTTTCCTCGTGTCTTCAATATTACCTGAGGAATTCGGCTAACTTAGCATTGTCGCCGAGGCGATCGATAATACATTATTTTTCATCATCCGATACTGTGAATCAATTTCTAGAGTCATTGTTATTATGAATTTAATTGTTTCTTCTGTCTTTGGGAGAATATTTGATGAAGTTTCGTTATTTGAGATTGCTTGGCGTTTATTGAGAATAATAATAAAGTTTTTAGGCATATGTGAAGACTTGTTGTAAACTGATTTTGACTCCCAATAACCCGTTTCCATCTTACTGAGCGACCCGAGGACCGTGACCTTTCCGCAGAAATCTAATTGACTCCCTTTTGGCATACGCTTCAGCGAATTTCGAAGATAGTTGAAGGTGTTTTTGCCGATTTATCCGGTCGGGTAATTTCAGTTCAAAATTACATGGCGCCCATAGGAATATGTTTTTGCGAGTTTTGGACATTAGAATTACATTTAGGGGAAGAAGGGGGAAGGTATTTACAGCATTTTCAACTCCCAGATAAAAATGTCACGATACAAAGTTCATTTTTTGCTTTCAAATGGAAGCTTTGTAATCGTTCAAAATTAAGTTTCCAAATTTTTGTGTCGGGGTAACTAAATATGGTCTAAAATGTCGGAATATACGATTTTTAGATGGTGTCTGTATGTATATTTTTTTTCCTTCCGAGGTTTTGGGGCGAAATGTACCTAACCGCACGATAGTGGATAGTAACATGGCGGTTACTGTCACACGCTGTGTCGGGCCCTCACCCACTAAAACCCCTTGACCCCGGGAATTAGTCGAACCTACTTTCCCTCGCGGCACCACCGTTAAGTATTACTTCGCGAGGGAGGTCTGAGCTATTTGCTCTTCCTCGTTGTTTAAGCCTATTGTACGTCCCCCTGTCCTCCTAAGATATTGTGTGAGGGTAGGCGGTTCCAACAGGTTTTGCATCTATAGTGCAGTTTTGCTCTTTTGCTCCTCAATTCTGAGCTCCCTCATGACTTGGGCCGCGAAGTTACTCGTTTTGGGTTCCATGTCTAATTTTCACAAAACAATTTAAACACGTCATTTCAACACATGACAAATCAACATAACCAAACTGAATAAGTACAAATTCAACATTAACAAAATGATCACATCACAATATCATCGCGCAGAATCTTCATCACATAACAAAATAATAATTTTGCCTAATGAACATAATCATAAAAAAACACAATTAATTAATGAACACAATTATAAAAAATTATGAAAAAAAGGCTCACAAATATTTTACAAAAATCTGTAATGCCCATAAAGCTCTAAAATAAGTCAAATTATTTTCCATTCATTCAAAACCACATCAGAAATCAATATATCGATTAGAAAATTAAACAAACCGAAATGAACCGAATGAGTATCGAAACAGGTCCGGATTAAAATACCATCAGTACATGAAAAACAGTTATTGCGAATACACGACTACAAAAAAATAGTTTAAAAAATAGTTTGCAAGGAATTCTGGGAATTCCTTATGCGATCCAGAGACCATCGAGAACGTCGGATTAAGCGTGAGTAAGACAAAGACCCAGAGCGTTTATTGTATATAATTTTTGACAAGCAGAATTTCGTATTAGCTATCTTTCGGTAATCGTTTCACGTTTCGAATATATTGACGGGTAGGTATGATTTTTTTCGGGTAATACTTTTGTGATATGTCTTAGGAGTTTGAATAAGTTAGCTATCGAACACCTAGAGATTTTGGTTGTTTGGGCCAAAATATTATCGAGCTACGCGATTATTGACAGGAATTCTCCCTTACGGTTTAATCTTCGGGGACGTGTGGAGGCCCAGATGAAATGCTGGCGCTCAGCATATGGATTAATCAGGATGAGACAGTTTCGGTTTTGGGTTTTGGTGGAAGGTCACACGGCCAATCGCGACCGTTGCAACCATGTGAATTGCCAAAGTCGCTATAAATTTTAGAGAATCAAGTTTTGTTTTATGGTGCATTATGTGTTCTATTGAATTATAATTTTTTGTGTATCACGCGTTTCTGCCCCGATAATCCTTGAGAATGCAACCCCGAAGAAGTAATGATAGTTAGTGGACCTTATCTGGGCTAATTACCGCCCTTTTACTCCGTTTCATTTTCTTTTGTTGTTTTGGTCTGTTGTCGATTCAGGTTGAATCGAATTACGCGTTTATGGCTATTAGGTTGACGTGTCCCTTCAGCAGCTTTGTCGTACCTAGCGCTGGACATTTGCCTACGTCACAGCGGCTGATCCCACTACGTGGATACAACGCTCTCGTTCTATCTTTTGGCGTTAGATACTCGTTCTCTTTTCACTTTAGGGGTATAAATTGAGCGATTTTTGCATATTCGAGAGTTAGTTGCCAAGTTAGTTGAGAAGAGTAGTCGAGTATTCGAGGAGTCAGTGACCAGCCCTCATCGAGTCCATGGCCTTCGGGCCGCGTGCCTTTGGGCGATGCCCCTCTGGGGAGAATTTTGCATCTAACCAGAAGTTTAGATGAGATTTTGTGTTTCGACTCGCGTTGCCGCATGGGCTTCGTAACCATCCGGAGTTGTGCCGCAGAACTCTTGAGGATTATTGTGGAGTTCGATCGTTCCTTTTTTTTGTGCATAATTATGAGAATTTCACGTTCGGATTACGTGGGGATACGGGTGGTGTATTCGGCTGTTCTATTCCGTACGACCTCGGGTCCGTTCCATTTTTTTTTATTATTCGGGTTTTGCGCTGAACGGTGAGAATGTTGGTGGTTAACGCGAGTTGATTAGAGTCGTGATTTTCTCTTTGCGTTGGACATGGACGCGTGTTAGATTTCATGGGATTCGTTTCACATTTAATTCTATTTCGTGGCGTTGACAAGAATTCGAGTCGTAGGATTGGAGTTCGCATTAGACATTTGTCCTCTGGCTCTTTGTCTGCTCAATAATTATTGAGTATTGAAGAATATGTTTTTTCTGAGGCATTATTCTGCTCTTACTCTCAGTTTTTTTGAGATTAGTTGTTTTGCGTTAATTTAGTTCTTCCTTTTCTTTGCTAAATTATTTGGATATATTTTGGATATATTTTTTGAGACAATTGTGTATCCTTTTCCTATTTTTTCCATGACTATAACCTCGGAATATTACACAACATTAACTCCGGTGTTTCGAGTTACGTTATTTGTTTTTTTTTTTTAGCAATACCTATTGCTCCCTTCTCCATCCGAACCTACCCCTCTCTCCATAACGAACCCCCTGAGCAGCGCAGACAACCTATCACCTTCCCCTGGACTCCTTAGTTTTAAGTTGTGTTAGATTAATGGTTATTTTCTGGTTCCTTCATTTTGTTTTTCGTTTGAGGTTCGTTGGTTCGGTTTGTTTCTCCGAGGTCAAAGGACGGCTGACGCCCATCGATAAGTTTTTTTTTTGAGTTCTCTCAGTCTATGGGAAATGGGCGAGTTAACGTGGTTTTCCAGTCCCAGATGGAAAATTCCGTTACAAGTTTAAAAAATTATGGCTCAAAAGCATTATCTCAGGCCCTTTTTCAAGTGTTTCATATAGATAAAAGCATTTACATATAGATAAAAGAAATGTATGCATTATACTAAAAAATGACATTCAATAAAAAATGTTGAAAAAGTTGAATGATAAAATGATGTCAACATGAAATGACCATATACGAAAATGAAAATGATAAAATAATATTGAGATAAAAAAAAGTTGAAAAAATAAATGATGAATTGATGTGATAAAATGACGTATGTTTCAATTGTTGTGTGATATTTAGACGTGTCACTCTCGCTTTTTCCCAGGCTACCTGCGATGACAGCAACACTTCCATCATGTTCCCAGGCAAGACGCGCCTTCCGAGTGCAGTCTCCTAGGTACTTCGGATCTCGCTGAAGCGTGGACATGTGACAAAAACGTGCTCCGCATCCTCATCCACTCCTACGCAATTCGGGCACTCCGGAGGAATCCTGATGTTTGAATTTATGAAGATAGGCCCGGAAGCACCCATGTCCGGACAGCATCTGTGTGAGATAATAATTGACTTCTCCATGGTCGCGATTCAGCCAGACATCCACCTTGGGGATCAGACGATGAGTCCATCTCCCGTTGGTGAAATTGTCCCACTTCAGCCGCCATCATTTCAAGCTATTTCGCCTCTCTTCTATCGCCAGTTCTTCGGGACTCAGCACTTCAGATCTCTTCCGCTGGTACAGGGATCTTCTCTCCTCAGCTAGTAACTCTATCGGTAACATTCCTGCATTGACACACACTGCGTCCTCCGACAGCGTTTGATATACGCCATGTCGAAGATAAAGTTGATCACCTCCAGGTATTTTCCTACGATGACTACGGCCACATCATCTGCGAATGTCACGAGTTTACTCTCTCGCGGAATTTCCAGCTTCAGCAGCCCATCGTATATGATGTTCCACAGTAAGGAACCCAGTACTGAGTCTTGGGGCACCCCTCTAGTGACTCTATACTGCTCGGGGCCATACTCCGTGTCATACTTGAGGACCCTTCCTGTAAAATAGCTGTCAACAATCCGCCGCAGGGATGCTGGTACGTTGAATTTCTCAAGCGCCTCCATAATACAGTCCCACCTGGCATAGTTGATTCTTGATGTCCAGCGTCGCTACTAAGCAGTACTTCTTCGTGCCGTTAAGCCATGTTGTCTCTGAAATCGCTTCTCTGGCGGTATCGATGACAAGGTTGATGGCCTTTAGTGTGGATCGACCTCTCCGGAAACCATATTGATTTTCGGCTAGTAGAAGTTCAACTACTACTTCTATTCTTTGGTGGACGATACGCTGGAGAATTTTGCCACCGGGATCGAGCATACAGAGGGGATGATATGATGAGGGTTCGTCCGGTGGTTTCTTCCGTTTTAGGAGCAATACTAGCCTCTGCTGCTTCCACATGGCAGGGAAGATGCCTTCCCTAAGGCGCTCGTTGTAAACGTCCAAGAACTGCTCTGGCATCGTGTGGATGGCTGATTTCAGTGCAACTTATGGAATTCCATCTAAGCCAGGAGCCTTGGTGTTATCCAATTTCTTGCAGGCCTCCATCAACTCTTCTCTGATGATTTTTGGCATCGTCACTTCCTTTGGTTATTGAGCAGGCTGGGAAAGTTCCGGTTGTTGCGGGAACAACACCTCTACAATTTTCTTCAGAATCAAAGAACACGGTGGCGACGGCATTGGTTGACCATGAAGTCGTGTGATCACCACCTTGTAAGGTCTCCCCCACAGGTCGCTTTCCACCTCGGTAAGAAGGTTTCATCGTTGTTTCGGAGTTTGTGCGTGAACGTGGCTCTTGCTACGGGGTCATTTCTGCTGTTCGTGCCTCTTCAGGGCGGCGGAACTTTACGAAGTCACCGATGATCGTGAACATCCTGGTTTTAATTTCCTTGTGAATGTTTGGCCGTCCCTGCAAGAATATATTCAAATCCGTGAGGCGCTTCTCGAGCTGCTCCAATTCACGGATTCGCTCCTTTTGGAGTTCAGTCTGCGACTCTGTCCTCCTTGCAGCATGTGAGGCCAAGGAGTCCACCTGTGAAGAATGTGATGATTGGCTCCTCCCACAATCCTTGGAGCCGGCATCAGCCACCGAGGCTTTCACTCGATCGGAACTGATGGCGGGATTTTCCTTCTCAGGGATACCCACATGGGAACTTTGTATTTTCTCATCACTCATCATTTTTTCTCTGGGCCGTTGAAGGGAGCCCAACCTTTGTTGTAGGCTGTTATGGGGAGCCTACCATGCACGCCTCTTTTGGTCCGCGGGAGCTATTTAATTTCGCTCCAGTCTGTTGAGTCAGCAAGCTGGCCCAGTTAGGACTTTCCTTATCCGCCAGCTGGGGACGCGCCGCCGTTGAAGTTGAGCTTCTCCACCAAGGTGCCCTGAAAAGGACAAACCTCAGTTTGGCGGTGTATGTATGTATGTATTGTAACCGCTGTTTATCCAATTCAATATAATTAATGAAATGGTTATTAAAGGGATTAAATAAGCAGGACAACTGAGGGATAATCTGAATTAAAGGATTATATTTCTTATTTTCAAACAATATAAGATTTCTGGTAATTGGTCTAATGCTTTTTATTTGAGATCTAGGTGGTGGGTAAGGCTAGACGACTTTTGTACACGCAAAAGGGATTGACTCTAATAAGATGAAAGGGGCGAAGCTAGTCGTATCTAGGGGATTGCAAACAAACAGATATCAACAATGATTTTTACTTGAGTCGAATGGGGTTAATTGAACACAAGTGTAGGCTCACCGTTGGGGGGTAAATATTTAGGGAAGAATGGGAAAACAATGGGAAACCAAGGAGAAAACAATGGGAAGATGCTGGACGTATCCAGTACTCACGACCACTTCGATGCAACTCGGGGTGCAGGTCGTCTGTCGCAGACTCTCTGCGTTATCAGCTCCTTATACTGGACTCCAGAGCCTTCAGTTCACTCGATGACTCCTGGATTCCTTTTCTGGCCTGACTGGGAATGTTTCTCCCCGTGAATTCCTCTTTTTACTAATTTTGACTCTCTGTTAACTCGGGACGAAACAACACTCGGGGTAGCTGACTAGCGAGTGAGTCTTCCTTCTCAGATTCACTTTTATTCCACTGCTCGCGTGTCTCCCTCGCCCATTTCCGGGATTATTCGGGGTCACTCTTGGGTCTCTGCGGGGCCGAGGTTCTAGGAGGGCACTTCAGGGCTGTGTGGTGAATTGTCGTCGAGGAGACTCCAATTCCAGGGGGTATCATGGTGGGTACGGCTACCTGTTGTGTAACTGGATGGGCCGGCTATACTGATGATGCTCGGGTGATGTCGTCTCAGTTTCCAAGGAAGGGGGGGGGGCGGTGCAGGGGGATGAAGGGAATACTGGAGCCCTAGGTGACCAACGGTGGCGGGAATCTATTATTTAGGGGGCTCAGTGTATGGATCAACAATATTGAATTCTATGTATGTATGTATGTGTGTGTACTGTTTTTCAATTTTTTTTCGCAATTTTCTTTATAAGAGCTTGATGAAATTTGATGAATTTTTCTGTGGATATAGACGTTAATAGGCTTCATTCATCGGCACCAATTAATATTGAATTATTCATAGAGTTTGTGAAATATTGGTATTTTTTCATGATAGACTAGAAATCAATTTTTCGACGCTCAGTTCAAGAATTGTTATGTGAATGAAATGAATCATGGCTTAAAAAATTTGCATTGATAGACTCTTGATTCTATCAGAATATAATGCGAATCGCATCTATCACTGTTGAGCTAGATTTTATAGTGTGTGAGATTTTTTTTTTCATTTTTTTCATGATAGACTAGAAAAATTAACAGTCATGTCAATGAAATCAGGCTCAAAAAGATTGTTTTGATGTTTTTTTGATAAAGTGCAAAGATGGTGAAAACAGCATAACTATTTATTAAGTTGCATTGTAGCAATATGAAGCTTGAGGTCATATGGAGGTCATATGGGGGTCATATATGGATTATACGGGGTCAGATAAAAGTTGTACGGAATCATATCGGGGTTATATGAGGTTATTTGGAAGTTATCTGAGGTCATATGGTGTCATAATGAACTCATATATGGTTATATGAAGTGATATGGGTTCATATGCTGTTCATATAGGGGCTGCATGAGGTCATATTGGAGTAATATGGCTTTAAATCGGGGTCACAAGGAGTTATTTGGGTTATATGGAGGTCATACGGGGCTGCATGGAGGTCATATGGGGTTATGCGGAGGTCATATATGGTCATATGGAGTCATATATAGGCATTAAATGAGAGTCATATGGAGTCATATGGTGTTATGGGGTCATACAAGGATCGCATCAGCTCATACAAGTCATATGGGGGTCATACGGGATTATAAGGAGTGATATGCAGTCATGTGGGCTTATATAGGATCATGTGGGGCTCCGTGTGACATCTATGAGGCCCCACCCGATACTTTATGCAGGCTATAATAGCCTGCATAAAGAGTATCGGGTGGGCTCCCTGTAACAGCCTACAGTGAATGATGATCAGTGATGAGAAAATACAAAGTTCCCATCAATGTGACATCTATGTGGCCCCACATGATCCTATATAAGCCCACATGACTGCATGGAGTGTAAAATTGATGGAACTGCCCATGATATTATGAACAACATGATTGGATGAACAAACAACAACTTCACTCACTCCAAATTGGATCACGATTCGATATTCAATTAAAAATCACGAAATGAGAATACTTATTTCAAGTTGAATAGTCTTGGGCTTAAAAAACGGTAAATTCAAAAAAAAAACCGGAAAATTGGCCATACATTTTTGATAATACTTCAATCGATAATTATACTACAACAAAAAAAATGAGGAAGAAAAAATTGGTCTCATGGTCATGCATACATACACACCTACACACATCCATCCATACCGGTCAATCTTTTTTTAAAAAGAAGGGTCAACCCTTTCGAGAGAGTTTCTAGGAGTCATAAAACGTCGAGAAACCATGAAATTTCCGCATTCAATTTTCGGGGTCCTTACAATAATTTCTTCCTTTCGAGCTGAGATGTTACCAAAAAATAGAAGAATAATGATAAATAAGAGTAATAAATTTAAAAAATAGAGAATCCATTCGGAAGCATATTGGTAAATTATTAGCAACATAAACTATACCCATTTACATACACTTGTTTATAATGGGACCAACAATTCTCGTCTTACAAAGAAGACACACACACACAAACACACTCACATGCACACCGCCGAGCTGAGGCTTTTCTTTTTCAGGGCACCTTGGTGGGGAAGCCCAACTTCTACGGTGGCACGTCCCCAGGTGGCGGATAGGGGAAGTCCTAACTGGGTCAGCCTACTGATTCAGCAGACTGGAGTGAAATAAAATAGCTCCCGCGGCCCAAAAGAGGCGTGCAGTGTGGGCTCCCTACAACAGCCTCCCCCCAATGTCAAGGTGTTCACCGTGCTGAGTTCTGGAAGGCGCTAAGGGTAGTTGGCGTCGCAAACGGTGGTCCCTGGGGCACGACGTCCCACCCCAGGTGTATTCAGTGGCCTTACTCCAACAGCCGGGGCTCTGTTCGGAGTGGACAGTTATACTTCCCTAAGTACTCGTGGGAACATGATAGATAATAAACTAAACACTCAAAACGAAGATGAGAAGCAGAACAACGTGGCTCAAAAAACTGGGCCAAGTGACGAGGTCACATTGAAGAAGATGTGGGATGGGCATGAACAGCCCATAGCCGACCTGATCACCTACGTGAAGGAGAAGAGGAGCATCAATGCTCATTGTCGAGAGATGGTGAACTCTATCAGCACCTCTGCCAAACGGCTCAGGCAGCTAGGCGGGCAAACAGGGCAGACTAGGCCATTGCCGGTGACGTCGGTACACTTATTCTTAGGGAGAACGCGAACGCTTTCTGAAGGCACCGCGACGACGATGGATTCTGAGCTTGAAGGTGAGAGTTCGGCTCGCTCTGATACGATCAAGGCTTCCAGGACGAAACGGACACCAGGGATCTCAAGAAGAAGAAAAGGGAAGAACGAGAGGCCGCTCACGCACGGAGCAAGAGGGAGCATCCACCTGCAAAGTCCTCGGACTGGGAGCAGGTCAAAAGGAGAAGGGAGCGGCAGGAACCGAGGCTGCCAGAGAAGCCGCCGAAAAAGAAGGAGAGGTAGAAGAAACAGGGGAAATCAGCGGCGAGGCCAAACGCACTGATTGTTCGCCCAAAGGATAAGCAGCAGTACTCAGAGATGCTCAATGTAGTGAAGCAGCAGATACCCTCCGAGCAGGCTCGTGATCGCGTTGACAATATGCGCAGAACGACCACTGAACATATACTGATCATCGTGGCAAAGGACAAAGAGGACCAAGCTGAGGGCTTACGCAAAGCGATAGCTGAACTCCTAGGAGATGATGCTGATGTCCTTAGTAAAGGACCACACGAAGACCTCGAGATCAAGGATCTTGATGAGCTGACCACGAAGGAGGAGGAGCTCAAGGCCCTGCAACTCGGAGCTGGGGTGGGATTGCCAAATTCCCCCGGGACGCCGTCAGGTCCTTGCGGAAGGCCTTTAGAGGTACCCAGACGGCATCGGTGACGGTGGCGGCAATGGTCACGAAGAAAGTCTTGGGCGAACGAGGTAATATTCGCATAGGTTGCGTCAACTGCCGGATCCGAAGAGTGGATGGACTGGTCAAGTACTTCAAGTACTGGCACTATGGACACCTCGCCATCAAGTGCAAGAGTGAAATGGACCGAGCAAAGCTCTGTGCAAAGTGTGGAGAAGCTGGCCACAAAGCTGCTGCCTGTGAGAAGGAAGCTCGTTGTGCCTTGTATTCCGAGAAAGAGCGAACGAAGAATTGTGCTCATGTCGCTGGTAGCAGCAGATGCCCTGTCTTCAGGGAAGCACTCCAGAGGATGAACAACAAACGGTAATGCGGATACTACAGCTCAACCTCAACCATTGTGAGACCGCACACGTTCTGCTTATGCAGACGGTGCGGGAGCTGAAGATACATCTGGTGATTATCTGGGAGCCATACAGACACCTGGACACCCAACTCTGGGAGACGGATAAAAGTCGCAAGGCCGCTATCTGGTCTTGTGGGAAGTTCCCATTCCAGAGTGTTGCGAATACTGAGGAGACTGGTTTCGTGGTAACTAAGCTGGAAGAAATCCACTTTTATAGCTGTTACTCTCCACCGAGCCTGACGTTTGGCGAGTTCACGGACTTCCTGCACAGACTGACCGAGGACGCGAAGCAGCACTTTGCTGTGACAATGGCCGGGGACTTCAATGCTTGAGCCGTCGACTGGGGAAGTAAAGAGACGAACATCAAGGGGCAAGCTGTACTGGAAGCAATGTGGTATTGCTGAACAGTGGTAATGAACCGTCGTTCGTGAGGGGAGAGAGGAGCTCAATTGTGGATCTCACCTACGTTAGCAGTGCCCTCGCTAAAGGAAACTACTCACAGAAAGTAACCGACATCTACACTGCTAGTGATCATCGCGCGATACTCTGGGAAGTATACACCGGTAGGAGAATCGGACCAGCGCCAAAGAAGACCAATGCAATTGGCTGGAAAGAGACCACAGTTGATCCGAGCTCATTCCTGGTTGCCTTCGACGACTGTCCAATCAGTAGTAGAAACGCTAAAGAAAAGACAGATGATATTATGAGGAGAGTGACTGAAACCTGCGATGCTACGATGCCCAGGAAACAGGCCAGCAATCGGCGCCCACCAGTTTACTGGTGGAATACAACCATCGCCGTCTTGCGGAAGGGGTGCAACGCAGCGAGGAGATCGTCCCAACGTGGCCGAAAGAAGCCAAATATTGAGGAATTGGAGATACGATACAAGAAGGCAAGACGAAAGCTAAACAAAGCCATAAAGTGCAGCAGGAAGCAATCATGGAATGAGCTCGTTGGAGAAGTGGAAAGGGCGATGTGGGGGCGGGGTTACGAGGTGGTGATGACGCGACTTAAAAGTCTGCCGATGTCATCGCCGACGTGTCCGGAACTCATAAAAAAATCGTCACGGTGCTGTTCCCGCAACAGCCAGAATTGCATCGTATTGTTGATTGAAGAGAAGATGTGATGGTTCCCCTAATAAACGAGGAAGAATTGATGGAGGCATGCAGTAGAGTGGGCAACACCAAGGCTCCTGGGCTGGATAGAGTTCCCAATGCTACGCTGAAATCAGCCATCCGCACGAAGCCGGGACTGTTCTTGGACGCGTACAACGAGTGTCTTAGGGAGGGCGCCTTCCCTGCCAAGTGGAAGCAGCAGAGGCTTGTGTTGCTCCCGAAAGGGAAAAAGCCGGCGGATGAACCGTCATCATACCATCCCCTCTGTATGCTCGATACTGCAGGCAAGATCCTCGAACGCATCGTCCATAGGAGAATAGAAGCAGCTATCGAACCGCTGTTAGCCGAAAACCAGTACGGTTTTCGGAGAGGCTGATCCACGCTCGATGCCATCAACCTTGTCGTCAATACCGCCAGGGAAGCGATCTCAGGGACGAGATGGCTCGGGGGCACAAAGAAGTACTGCCTAGTGGCGACATTAGACATCAAGAACGCCTTCAACTCAGCCAGTTGGGACTACATCATGAAGGCACTATTAGAGTTCAACGTATCTGAATACCTGCGGAAAATGGTAGACAGCTATTTCACTGAAAGATTTCTCAAATACGATACGGAGTTTGGACCCAACGAGTACAGAGTCACTAGAGGGGTGCCGCAGGGCTCAGTGTTGTCCTTTCTTGTGGAACATCATGTACGATGGGTGAAGAAGGACGTTCCCGCTGAGCATGCTGAAGGTTGCGTCGATCAGATTCGCCGGACGCCAACTGGAGATATGCTGATCATACTGAGTAGGGCGACGACCGACGGAGCTTCCCATTTGCGCACAGCCATCGCTGATCTTCTAGGAGACGAGACTGAAGTGCTCAGCAAGTGGCCAAAAGAAGATCTGGAAATCAAAGATCTTGACGAGACCACATCGAAGGAGGATGTCATTGAAGTCCTGCGAGGATTAGCTGAGGAGGAGCATGGGGAGGAGCATGGAAAGTGAGTACATTTGATCCGAGCTCATTCCTGGTTGCTTTTGACGATCGTCCAATCAGGGGCAGCAATGCTAAGGAAAAGACGGACGACTTTATGAGTAGAGTCACCATAGCCTGCGATGCTAACATGCCCAGGAAACGGGTCAATAATCGGCATTCACCAGTGTACTGTTGGAATAATCCCATCGTCGTCTTGCCAAAGGAGTGCAACGCAACGAGGAGATTGTTCCAACGTGGCCGTAACAAGCCAAACTCCGAACAGTTGGACTAGCGATACAAGAAGGCACGAAGAAAGCGCAGTTAAGCCATAAATTGCAGTAAAAAGCAATCATGGAATGAGCTCCTCACAGAGGTGGAAGGTGACCCGTGAGACCAGCCATGCAAGATCGTGATGACTCGACTCAAAAGTCAGCCGATGCCACCACCGACGTGTCCGGAACTAATAGAAAATATCGTCACGGTGCTGTTCCCGCAATAGCCAGATTTTCATCGTATGGGCGAGCGGAAGGAGAATGTAATGGTTCCACCAATCACCGAGGAAGAGTTAATGGACGCGTGCAATAGAGTGGGTAACTCTAAGGCTCCTGGACTGGATGGAGTGCCCAATATTGCTCTGTTCTTGAACGTATACAATGAGTGTCTCAGAGAGGGCGCCTTCTCTGCCAAGTGGAAGCAGCAGAGGCTTGTGTTACTCTCGAAGGGGAAAAAGCCGCCAGACGAACCGGCATCATATCGTCCTCTCTGTATGCTTGATACTGCTGGCAAGATTCTTGAACGTAGCATCCTCAGGAGAATAGAAACCGCTGTGGAACCGGTGCTGGCCAAATATCAATACGGTTTTGATGTCAATCTAGTCTTGATTCAATCAACCTCGTTGTCAATACCGCCAAAGAAGCAATTTCAGGAGGGAGATAGCTCAGAAGTACCAAGAATTACTACCTAGTGGCGATATTGGACATCAAGAACGCCTCCAACTCGGCTAGGTGGGACTGTATTATGAAAGCTCTGGCGGAGTTTAGCGTACCTGAATACCTGCGGAAGATGGTGGACAACTACTTCATTGGGAGAGTTCTAAAGTACGACACGGAGTGTGGCCCCGAGAAGTGCAGAGTCACTGGAGGTGTGCCGTAGGGCTCATTATTAGGTCCTCTCCTGTGGAACGTTATGTACGATGGGCTACTGAAACCGACACTGCCACGTGGTGTGAATCTCGTGGCATTTACAGATGATGTAGCTGTAGTCATCGTGGGGAAGCATCTGGAGGAGATCCAACTTGTTTTCGACATGACCTGGATGGACACCGTATTCCTGCAGCTGGCAGAGCACAAAACGAAGGCCGTGTTGATCACGAGTAGGAAGCAGGTCGACACTATAACACTAAAAGTCGGAGACTGCCAAATCACATCCCAGCCTTTCATTTGGTATTTGGGGGCAATGAATGACGCCCGACTTAACTTCAAACAGCAAGCCGAACACGTGGGTAATAAGGCTTCCGGCGTCAGAGCTAATCTATCACGCCTCATGCCCAACATAGGAGGCCCAAAGCAGAGAAAACGAACATTGCTATCGTCGGTGGTTATATCTGTGCTCACGTATGGTACTGCCATCTGGGCTGATAATTTACAACTGCAGGAATCACGGCGGAAGGTTGCACAAGTCTATCGATTGAGCGTGCTGCGCGTCGCCGGCATGTTTCCCATAGAAAAACTGGCCGAGGAACGAAGGTCTCTGTATCGACGAAGGAAATCGGAAGCAGTGAGTACAACAAACCTCATCGCAGACGAGAGGCATAAGAGTTTGCAGCGATGGCAGCGAGAGTGGGACACCTCCACCAAAGGGAGATGGACTCATCGTCTGATCCCACAGGTGGCCGTCTGGGTAAGTCGAAACCATGGAGAGATCAATTATTACCTGTCACAAATGTTCTCAGGACACGGGTGTTTCCGCGTGTACCTTCATAAATACAAATATGACGATTCCCCGGAGTACCCAGTTTTCCCAGGAGTGGACGAAGACGCAGAACATGTATTCTTCACATGCTGCCGTTTCAGTGAGATCCCGAGTACGTGGGAGTCTGACCTAGGCAGAGAGGTCAAACCTGAGAGCCTGGTGAAAGCAATGCTGTCATCGCAGGCAGCCTCGGACGCAACGAGCAATTTTCGCGGCGGATGTCATCAAGGAGCTCAGAAATGAGGAACACAAGCGCAAGGCTACAGCATAGGTGAGAAATCTTTTTGGAACTTCCTAACCATACACAACATCTCAGCGGGATGGGGGGACTTACATTAGATGAAAGAACGTGGAAGAGCGAACAGGTGAGACCTCTCTCGCGAAGTAATACTTAACGGTGGTGTCGCGAGGGGAATAAAAGGTTAGTGAATTTATCTGATTGGAGTTTAGTCGGTATTGGTCCTTGTGACTTGAGCCGAACATACCCCAGTCATCGGAGAAAATCTCTAGGATTCTCTCCCGCAAATGGGGATGTGTAAATGCTTTCGTCCAACAGACATTAAAAAAGAAAAAAACACACACACCACCGAGCTGAGGCTTGTCCTTTTCAGGGCACCTTGGTGGCGAAGCCCAATTTCTACGGCGATGCCTCCCCAGGTGGCGGATTGGGGAAGTCCTAACTGGGTCAGCTCGCAGACTCAGCAGACTGGAGTGAAATAAAATAGCTCTCGCAGACCAAAAGAGGCGGGCAGGGTGGTCTCCTTATAACATCCTGCATAGAGAGTGTCGGATGGGCTCCCTGTAACAGCCTACAGTTCATAATGCTCAGTGATGACAAAATACAAAGTTCCCATGCGGGTATCCGTGAGAAGGTAAATCCCGCCATTAGTTCCGATCGAGTGAAAGCTGATGCCGGCGCCATGGATTGTGGGCGGAGCCAATCATTACAATCTACTTCAAAGGTAGACTCCTTGGCCTCAGATGCTATGAGGAGGGACGAGTCGCAGACTGAACAGGAGACAGAATGTGGTCATGCATGGGCATGACTTGAAAAACTCATCACAGACCTTCATGAGTATGTCCAACACAGGATAAATATCCATAAGGAGATCAAATCCACGATGGTAACTATGGGCAACGCATTCAAACGCCTCAAGAGTTTGAAAGAGGCACACACCAAAGCCCGATCCTCCTTTACCAAACCCGTTGAAACTCCAACAGCACCACCTACGTTGCGTTTACGGACTGACTCCGAAATGACGGCAAAGTACTCGGAAGTAGAGAATCCGAATATCTTGCAATCGGCCCGAGATGTCCGTAAAGCAATACGGAGAAAGCGCTCGAAAGGCTCACCTGCGGCAGAAGCTCAAAAATTGAAGAAGCTGAAGCAACAGGATTTGATCAGCACGGCAGCCCCGCAGGGGACGCTACCTGCTAATGGATCAGATTCGAAGCTGGTCGAGCCTAAGAAAGGAAGAAAAAAACAAGATGAGAAGCAGCTTCGGAAGCCACCCTCCACGAAGAAAGCGCCTAAGAATCAGAAGAGGAACCGTTGGAAATCAGCGCCAAGACCTGATGCTCTGATTGTCCTAGCCAAGGATAAGGAGAAATGCTCGGAGATCCTACGCCAAGTAAAGAAGAATGTTCCTGTCGAGCAAGCTCGAGATTGTGTCGACAAGATCCGCCGGACAGCGACCGGGGATATGTTGACCATCCTGCGCAAGGAGACGAACAACGGAGCCCCCAGCTGCGTACAGCCGTCGCCACTCTCCTTGGAGATGAAGCTCAGGTACTCAGTAGGGGGCCACAAAAGGAACTAGAGATAAACGATCTTGATGAGACCACAATGAAGGAAGATGTCCTTGAAGCCCTACGAGCAGCAGCGAGAGAAGGGCACGAAATCAGTCAAAATGTGGTCAAATCCTTGCGGAAGGCATATGGAGGAACGCAGGCTGGCTCAGTGATTCTCACGGCGGCAACAGCCAGGAAAATGCTAGGAGAACATGGCAAGATCAAGATAGGATGGGTGAATTACCGAATAAGGAGAGTAGAGAGGCCAGTCAAGTGCTTCAAGGGCTGGCACGATGGTCACCTTGCCATGAAATGCATGAGTGCAGTTGACCGGTCGAATCTCTGCACTAAATGCTCAGCGACCGGCCACAAGGCCTCAGACTGCAAGGAGAAGCCCCAATATGTCTTGTGCACCAATATGTCTTGTGCACCAAAAAGGGAATTGCGGAGAATAGTGCCCACATTGCTGGTAGCAGTAGATACCTAGTATAGAAGGAGACACTCCAGAAGCTCACCAATAAAAGGCGATAATAAACGAAAAAACTGTAAGGTGCTGCAGCTCAGCCTTAATCACTGCGAGGACGCACCCGACCTGCTCATGCAAACGGTGCGGGAGCTAATGGTGGAACTCGTCATGATCTCAGAGCCATATCGTCATCTGAACACTCAACCCTGAGTTACTGACGTCACCAAGAAGGGTGTAATCTGGTCTTGTGGGAACCGACCATTCTAGAGTACCACGAGTGATAGCATACAAAATGGTTTTCTGAGGGCTAAGGTTGATGGAATTCATTTTTACAGCTCTTACGCCCCACCGAGCCTTTCTATTGATGAGTTCACTAACTTCCTGGATAGACTGACTGAGTATGCGAAGCAGCACTTTCCCGTCGTAATAGCCTGGGACTTCAACGCATGGACAGTCGACTGGGGAAGTAAGGAGACGAAAACCAGAGAACAATTTGTAATGGAAGCCATGTCATCGCCGGACGTGGTTCTGCGGAACTGCGGCGATGAACCGACGTTCATGAGGGGGAAGGTGAGCTCAATTGTGGACCTTACCTTCGTGAGCAGCAACCTTGTAAAGGGAAACTGCTCATGGAGAGTAACAGATATTTGCACTGCAAGTAATCACCGTGCGATTCTTTGGGAGCCATGTACTGGCCAGAGAGTCGCCTTAGCACTTAAGAAGATCAACAGCATTCTCTGGAGAGTGAGTACTTTCGATCCTAGCTTTTACTCAGCAGCATTGGACAACCGCCCGATCAGTGGCAGTAGTGCTACTGAAAAGGCGCAAAACATCATGAAAAGAGTAACGGAAGCATGCGATGCCACCACGACCAGGAAGTGGACCACAAATCTGCATCCACCGGTGCATTGGTGGAATGATACCATCGCCATCCTGCGGAGAGAGTGTAATACAGCCAGGGAATTTTTGGGAGTTGCAGATGAGATACAAGGCTCGTCGGAAACTCAGCAAAGCTATTAAGTGCAGTAAAAAGCAATCTTGAAGTGAGCTCATTGCTGAGGTGGAGGGCGATCCGTTGGGCAGACCATACAAGGTGGAAATGACGCGACTCAAAAGTCAACCAATGCCAGCACCAACGTGCACTGTGCTCATGAAGAAAATAGTCCCGGTGCTGTTCCCCCAACAAACGGAACTTCATCGCACTGAAGAGCAAGGAGAAGAGATGAGGGCTCCAACAATCACTAAAGAAGAGTTGATGGAAGCTTGCAATAGAGTGGGCAACACGAAGACTCCTGGTCTAGATGGAATCTCCAATAGCGCACGGAAGTTAGCTATTCACGCCATGCCGGATACCTTTTTGAACGTTGCGATGAGTGCCTGAGGGAGGGCACCTTCCCTGCCATATGGAAGCAACAGACTAGTACTACTCCCGAAGGGGAAAAACCACTGGACGATCCATCGTCATACCATCCCCTCTGCATGCTCGATACCGCTAGTAAGATCCTCGAACGTATCGTTCATCGAAGAATAGAATCAGCAGTCGAACCCCTATTAGCCGACAACCAATATGGTTTTCGCAGAGGCCGTTCCACAATAGACGCCATTAGCCTAGTCGTCAATACCGCCAGAGAAACGATCTCAGGGGCAAGATGGCTCAATGGACCAAAGAAATATTGCTTGGTAGCGATACTGGATATTAAGAATGCCTTCAATTCAGCCAGATGGGATTGTACTATGGAGGCTGTTACTAAGTTCAACGTACCGGGATACTTGCGGAGAATGGTCAACAGTTACTTCACTGGGAGGGTCCTGAAATACGACACAGAGCATGGTCCTGAGGAGTACAATGTCACCGAGGTGTGCCTCAAGACTCAGTGTTGGGGCCTCTGTTGTGGAATATCATGTATGATGGGTTGTTGAAGCTGACAATGTCGCAGAATACCCAACTCGTGGCATTTGTAGATGACGTAGCCGTTGTCATCGTGGGCAAATATCTGGAGGAGATCAACTTCATCTTTGACACAACCTTTGATATGATTCGCCGCTGGATGGACACTGTAGGCCTGAAACGGACAGAACATAAGACAGAGGCCGTGCTGATTACAAGTAGAAAACGAACTAAGACAATCACGCTGCAAGTGGGGTCCTACGAGATTTCTTCCCAGCCTTTCATCCGGTACCTGGTGGTGATGATCGATGCTCGATTAAACTTCAGGCAGCAAGTAGAACATATGAGTGCGAAGGCCTCGGGAGTCAGGTCAACCTATCGCGCCTGAAGCCCAACATAGGAAGTCTAAAACAGAGAAGAGAACGCTACTGTGATCGGTGCTCACATACGGCATCGTCATCTGGACCGATGCACTACAATTGCAGAAGACACGACGAAAAGTTGCATCAACGTATAGACTGAGTGCCCTCAGAGTGGCGAGTGCTTTCCGCACGGTGTTGGAGGATGCAGTGTGCGTCATCGCGGGAATGTTACCGATAGAAGTACTGGCTGAGGAACGAAGATCCCTGTACCAACAAAGGAGATCAGAACCGCTGAATGTTGTAGAACTTAACACAGAAGAGAAAAACAAGCTTGCGTCGATGGCAGATGAAGTGGGACAACTCTACCAAAGGGAGATTAACTCATCGTCTGATCCCAAAGGTGAATGTCTGGCTAAATCGTGATGATGGAGAGGTCAATTACTACCTGACACAGAAGCGATCGGAACATGGGTGCTTCCGAGCGTATCTTCATAAATTCAAACACGAGGATTCCCCGGAGTGCCCAGTCTGGACAGGAGTCGAGGAGGATTCGGAGCATGTGCTTTTCAGATGCCCCCGTTTCAGTGAGGGTCGGCGTACTTGGGAATCAGCCCTCGAAAGGGAAGTCCTGCCTGAGAATCTGATGGATGCTATGCTGTCATCGCAGGCAGCCTGGGACGCTACGAGCAATTTCGTGGCGGAAGTCATGAAGGAGCTCAGGAATGAGGAACACAAGCGGAAAGCTGCCCAATAAACGAGGATTTTAATGGAACCTACTCCCCACAGTCAACATCTCAGCGGGACAGGGGGACGTACATTAGATGAAAACAACGTGGAAAAGCAACTAGCTGAGACCTCCCTCGTGAAGTAATACTCAATGGTAGTGCCGCGAGGGGAGTAAACGGTTAGTGAATTTGTCTGATTGGAGTTTAGTCGGTATTGGTCTTTGTGACCCGAGCCCGACATACCCCAGTTGTCGGAGAAAATCTTTAGGATTCTCTCCCGCAAGTGGGGATGCCTAAATGCTTTCTCCCAACAGACATTTGAAAAAAATACACACACGCGCACGAGAACAGACATGTTAATTTGGACTTTTATTTCATTGTACTCCATTTTTTGTAATATTAGCCCAACAACATTAAAAAATACTTCATGTGTGAGACCTTTGTATTCGTCTTACCAGGTACAACAAATTTGGCAAGACACAAATTGTTGGTCCCTTTTTTAAAAAATGAATTTATACTTGTAGCATAGAAACAAACACTTATGCTCAAAATATGCATTTCAGTATCTTTCTCTTTTGAAGCCCTATAACTTAGGTCTGAACCATTTTCGCGTTCAACTACTTTTTAGCTGATTATTTAGCCGTACAAATCATCTTGAGACACCCTGTATATGGTGTGACGAGATGAATTCAGCCCCCACACAATATTTCCCCCTAAATATTTCCCGCCACCATTAGTTGACCTTAATTTCTCCCGCTTTTTCTCTCCTCACCCTAACCGAAGCAGACCCAGAGAGCAGCCGTACCCGGAGACGAACCACCCCAAAGAGGAAGCCCGAACGGCCCCGAATATGCCATGAAAGGTGTACAGCTTAGATAGAAAACGATGATCCACTCACAGAAGAATGGAAACATTGTTACACCGGATGACGTTCTCGGACCCCGCAGCTCAAAGTTGTCAGATGGATGGTGATAGCCGAGGCAAGGTGAATATGAAGAAAGAAAGGAGTCGAGGCACAGAAAAAGAAGTCTAGAGAGAAAGAAGACACACTCGCCCCGGTAGTTCCCGAGTTAGCACGTGATTGTGCGCCAATAATTAAGAAGTAAGATAAAGCGTCACAGTGAATATCCCAGTTGGAGCGAGAGATTCTGTACCAGGAAGCTAAAGTTGTGTCCTGGAAATTGGCCGTACCCAGGAGCTCAAAGAAGGAACGTAAGTTCCAGTTAATTAATTATCCAGGTGGACGACTTGACCAGAGTATCAGGGTTCTTCATCATTATGCTGCAGTTGCCGTTAGTACTATACAGGGGGTCCCATCTGAAAAAATGCGGCTGAATATCTCTCAAGGGGGCGGGTAACAAAAAAATGTTTGATACCAAAATTATAGGGTTTCGAGGGGGACATCCGATTTAGTCATTATTTTGAGCTTTCAAGCTCACGCTTGCAAGCTGCAAGTACAAAGTGATTTTTTTCAAATGGCAACCGCATTTTTTATCACAATGAGACTTGGTCATCTTGATGAGTTGTTTTCAGAAACCTCATCAGTCATTTAATTTCATCTCATTTTACTCGAAAAATGCCATAAAACGAGTTTTGTAGTCAAATTGAAGATTTAGACTTTTTTAGCGTGACCCAGGATGCAGCACGTGGAACGTGTACCGTTCTCGATATGTTCAAGCAGCGGCTTGATATGTTCCCTACGCTCTCCCAAAATAAGTAAAATATCGACAATTTCACTGGCTGAATACATCGTGATGTGTTCAATGAAATAGCAAGTGATACTAACTTGATTCGGGTTCAATTGCCACCGATTAGAATAAAAGAATCCTCGAAGGAGTAGAGAAATGTTTTGTTTATTGTTTACATTTGATAATTCCGGTGCGTAAACAGTTCAATGGACCAGTTACACCAAGGATGCGCCAAGGATGTTTGAATCTTGAATTCGACCACAGAACTCGTTTTTGTGGCATTTTTTGAATAAAATGAGATGAAATTAAATGAACGACAAGGTTTCTGGAAACAATTCATCAAGATAAACAAGTTTCATTGGAGTAAAAAATGCAGTTGCTATTTGAAAAAAAGCACTTTGTGCTTGCAACTTGCAAGGGTGAGTTTGAAAGACCAAAATAATGACAACATCGGATGTCCCCCTCGGAATCCTACAATTTTTGTATCAAATATTTCTTTGTTACCCGCCCCCCTTGAGAGATATTTAGCCGTATCTTTTCAGATAGGACGACCTGTATAGCTTGTAACGAGATATTCTCAATACGGGTTGAAATCCCCGTAAATAGATGGTCACACTATTATATTTATGATAAGTGGGATAGAAAGAGATATCTAGAGGCAGCTGAAAGAGCCACGACTGCGAATAGCAACAGACCAATGAAAGGCTGAAGGTATTGCGGTTTTAGGTGGAACCGCGACCCCTGGAAGTCTGGAGAACGTTACTAGGCTTTCGCCAACTTGGAATTCGCTCAGCTTATGCTAGGAGACAAGGGGCCGACGTACAGGCTGTCCAACTGGGCTATTCTAAAAGCTATGTCGAGGCAGAATAGGGACCAACGGCCAGGTGAGAGGACTGGTGCCCCTGTGATTTCGTCGGGTTGATTGGTGTGGATAGGGTAATGGAATGACCTATCGTCGCCGAGATATCCAGAGTAGGTGGAGAAGGCCCCAGTAAGATTCTGAGTGAGTCGAACGCGGACGCTCAAGCGGACAGGTCGAAAGGATCTCTCCGGAGTAATTTGTGGTGTTTGCTTAAAATATGGCTAGGGACGGAGAACGTAGCCCAGCGCGGCCAAGTGCGTAACTGATGGTAGCGGGCGTAGGGGGATGCTCCTGCATTTCCCGCAAGGAAAAAAAGAGTTATTTCGATGTTCGAAGTGACGACTTCGCTGTGTCCGACGTTATCTAGTCTCGGCGTAATGATTCGGAAGCGTATGGGCCCGTGGGCACGGAGTAGAGCAATCCTCCTGTCGGTCCGACCATACGACGACGGTTTAGTACTACCCGGAGATAGTGACGTGCGATGACCGCAACGGTAACTAGTGGTCGAGAGTGTAGGTGGTCGTTAGATGGGTAACGTAGTTCCAATTTAGTCAAATCAGCCTCTCGACGTCCCAGGCTCTGAGTCGCGGCTGATTCGCAAATAACACTGAAACTCCCCTGAGTAGAAATACTCGGGAGGAGAAAGCAATCCCTCCCGAGTCTTGATATATATAATTACACGAGTGGCTCGAAATAACTGCAAGGTAGAGTATCCGTTGTATGGAGTGAAATCATACGTTTATCATCTTCGAAACTCAAAACCATCTTCTGATAGCAGATTGTGTGCACCTCACGTTTTTTGCTCTGGATTCAATACTGATTCCTGATAATGTGCTCATTATCAAAAAGACAATTTTTACAATCATTGAATGTGCTTTTCCTGAGTGTAGTAGCTTTACTACCTTCAGGTTTCTTCTTAGCTTTCTCATCATTCAACATCCTAAATGCGTATGTTTTAGCTCATAGACCTACAAATTCAACCGTGATTCGACCATTATTCTCATCCTTCATGAGTCATAACACTGTCTTGTTTGCGAGCGGCATTCTATACTCATTATTCTCTTTATAGTCAGATGTATCGAACATGTATATGTCTTGTTTTATAGACTCATAGATATTTGGTATTTGAAATAGATACAGTAAGCTATCTGTATCGGTATATATAAGTTTTGCTGAATCTCCAAATTTACATTTAACGTAGTTCTGACAGAAGTAATATATAAACGTTTTTGATAAATCGAGGATCATAAATCCAATATGGATAGGTTTCTTGAAATATACGCATGTTTCATTCATTCATTATCATCAAGCACCATACAGCTATGGAAATTGGGATTTGCTATCAATGCTTTTGCTCCGTATCGACCACTCCAATGTGTGAAGACCTTAATATCTTTCTGTTTTCTAGCATTTTCCATAGTTTTTCCGAATACAGCATTATTCATCAAATTATCAAAGTTCTTTTCGAATTCATTTTTTGACTGCTGTCTTTTCATAGTATTCAGATCAATGTAAGATTCCAACCAAGGCTTCTGATTGAATTTTGAAACACAATAAATGAAGAGCTGTGTATTGCTTCAAGTTTACGTAACGTATCACATACTTTTCCTTCGGGAAGAGAGTGGTCGCTAATTTAGTATGTTTGCTCTCTGGAGGGATGAAGTATTCGGGACAGAGCGGAAAATCTTTATATAGTTCATGCAATTCTTGATGATATTCCAAATCGACTTCAAGGATATATCCGACTGGAGAATCGTCTGCAGCAATTAAAGAGTCTACAGAACCAGTTGCAACCCATTCAAATGAATTACATGACAAACTGAAACTCATAGCGGCCCCATATAAATTGTTCACATTATAATGCATCTAATATGATGTTTGTGACGAGGGATCATAACATTTCTCACGCATGAATGGATTATTTGCACGGGTATATCTGTTTGAACATTGTAATATTCCACCTCTAATACCTTTTTCAAGGAATAATATCATTTCTGGATCTGTAAGAAGCTCTAAATTCACCTCTGTATATTTCAGCATAGTATCAAAGTCTAATCTACGTGTTATAAAAAAATGCAAAGGGTCTAATTCATAAGTGGAAAAGCAATTACGACGGAAAATTTGAAAAGTCCCAACTAACAATAAGGGATCAGTTTGTAGGTACAGATCTGAATACTCCCTCAATGTTTTGATTTTGAATTCACTCCAAACATTAAGAGCATGTTGATCATCTTCATCAGATATCTGCTCATCAGTCAATTGACAGTGAAACCATTCTTTTCCAGGCAATTCTGTTTCATCCGATATACCCCAATCATTCACATGTGAACGTCCGCATGAAAAGGGACCACTTTGTCGATATAATGTTATGTATACTGTGATAATATTGATAATATTGATAACATTTTGCACATTTTGAGCTCAAAATGATCTTCATGGGATAAAAAATTACGTCATTGGAGAAGAGGGAAAAAAAATTGAACATTGGTGCAAATGGCAGTTGCTGAGACAAAAATGTGAATATCTCGGAAACTAGAATCCTTTTTCATGTGGACGTCCACATATATTCAAAGGGAAATACCCCCTTTGAATTTCTACTCAACAGATTGAATTTAGTAGAATCAGGTTGATATTTTCTTGTTATTTCTTTATGATCGTTATCAAGTTAATTCGCTAATCTCTCACGACTGCTACCCATGTGTGATGTCCAGAATTTTTATAGGAAAATTAAATGAAAAATAATATATATATATATAGACATACTGCAAATTAATAAGTCAAATAATTGACGAAACATTTCATCACTTAAAATCAATAAATCCAAAAACAGTGGAATTGAGAGCATCAGTCAAAGAGGATTGACTAAAGTAGAGGCTCAGATCTCGGGGTTGAAGTGACCCCAAGCCAAAAATAGTTCGACCCCAATGGAGGGATGGCGCCACGGTCGAATTTGACGGCTGGGCGAACTGCCTGTGCGGGTAACTCGGCAGTAGCAGTCCCGCTGTCACAGAGATAGTTTCGGAGGGGAATTTATGCTCTCCTCGTCCTCAACATGTTCTTAATATTTTTCAGGNGAATCTGACGGCTGGGCGAACTGCCTGTGCGGGTAACTCGGCAGTAGCAGTCCCGCTGTCACAGAGATAGTTTCGGAGGGGAATTTATGCTCTCCTCGTCCTCAACATGTTCTTAATATTTTTCAGGTGATTCATTTGCTGGCTAATTAATATTAAGGAATGAAACCCAGACGGTGTGATGGAGCATTAAATTCCCCATCAATCAATCCCTGTTGCATTCCTTAATCTCTGTAACAAAAAAATACAAAATTCGACAAAAGTCATGGGCCAGTGAGAAACATAATTTTCTTCTCGGCGCACAGTGACTTTTCACCATTCGCCCGCCAATTAAAAATTTGTCTTTTCCCTCCTAATTGAAATTAAGGGATGAAAAAAAGGCTGTTTGACGGAAAACTAATTTACCCATCAATTAACACTCTTTCATCCCTGAATCTCTGTAAAAAATGGAAGAAACTGTCATGGAAATCACAGCGCAGTAAGAAAAAGAATTGTTTTGCGGCGCACAGTGACTCCCGGTAATTAAAAATTCACCTCTCCCCTCCTAATTGAGATTAAGGGATGAAAAAAGGGCAGTTCGACGGAGAATTAAATTCTCCATTAATTAACCTTCTTTCATCCCTTAATCTCTGTAACAAAAAAATAAAAACTGCCATGAAAGTCAGGGGCCAGTAAGAAAAATAATTTTTTCGCGGCGCACACTGACTTTTCACCATTCGCACGCGAATTAAAAATTCACTTCTCACCTCCAAATTGAGATTAAGGGATGGAAAAATGGCAGTTCGACGGAGAATTAAACTCCCCTTCAACTAACTCTCTTTCATCCCTTAATCTCTGTAAAAGATGGAAGAAACTGTGATGGAAATCGCAGCGCAGTAAGAAAAATAATTGTTTTGCGGCGCACAGGGACTCCCAGTAATTAAAAATTCACCTCTCCCGTCCTAATTGAGATAAAGGGATGAAAAAAAGGCAGTTCGACGGAGAATTAAATTCCCCATCAACTAATCCTCTTTCATCCCTTAATCTCTGTAAATAATGGAAGAAACTGTGATGGAAATCGCTGCGCAGTAAGAAAAATAATTGTTTTGCGGCGCACAGGGACTCCCAGTAATTAAAAATTCACCTCTCCCGTCCTAATTGAGATAAAGGGATGAAAAAAAGGCAGTTCGACGGAGAATTAAATTCCCCATCAACTAATCCTCTTTCATCCCTTAATCTCTGTAAATAATGGAAGAAACTGTGATGGAAATCGCTGCGCAGTAAGAAAAATAATTGTTTTGCGGCGCACAGGGACTCCCAGTAATTAAAAATTCACCTCTCCCGTCCTAATTGAGATAAAGGGATGAAAAAAAGGCAGTTCGACGGAGAATTAAATTCCCCATCAACTAATCCTCTTTCATCCCTTAATCTCTGTAAATAATGGAAGAAACTGTGATGGAAATCGCTGCGCAGTAAGAAAAATAATTGTTTTGCGGCGCACAGGGACTCCCAGTAATTAAAAATTCACCTCTCCCGTCCTAATTGAGATAAAGGGATGAAAAAAAGGCAGTTCGACGGAGAATTAAATTCCCCATCAACTAATCCTCTTTCATCCCTTAATCTCTGTAAATAATGGAAGAAACTGTGATGGAAATCGCTGCGCAGTAAGAAAAATAATTGTTTTGCGGCGCACAGGGACTCCCAGTAATTAAAAATTCACCTCTCCCGTCCTAATTGAGATAAAGGGATGAAAAAAAGGCAGTTCGACGGAGAATTAAATTCCCCATCAACTAATCCTCTTTCATCCCTTAATCTCTGTAAATAATGGAAGAAACTGTGATGGAAATCGCTNCCTCCAAATTGAGATTAAGGGATGGAAAAATGGCAGTTCGACGGAGAATTAAACTCCCCTTCAACTAACTCTCTTTCATCCCTTAATCTCTGTAAAAGATGGAAGAAACTGTGATGGAAATCGCAGCGCAGTAAGAAAAATAATTGTTTTGCGGCGCACAGGGACTCCCAGTAATTAAAAATTCACCTCTCCCGTCCTAATTGAGATAAAGGGATGAAAAAAAGGCAGTTCGACGGAGAATTAAATTCCCCATCAACTAATCCTCTTTCATCCCTCAATCTCTGTAAACAATGGAAGAAACTATCATGGAAATAACAGCGCAGTATGAAAAATAATTGTTTTGCGGCGCACACCGACTCCCGGTAATTAAAAATTCACCTCGCCCCTCCTAATTGAGATTAAGGAATGAAAAACGAGCAGTTCGACGGAGAATTAAATTCTCCATTAATTAACCGTCTTTCATCGCTTAATCTCTGTAACAAAAAAATAAAAACTGCCATGAACCTCAGGGGCCAGTAAGAAAGATAATTGTTTCGCGGCGCACAGTGACTCCCGGTAATTAAAAATTCACCTCTCCCCTCCTAATTGAGATTAAGGAATGAAAGAGGGTTAATTCTCCGTCGAACTGCCCTTTTTTCATCTCTTAATCTCAATTAGGAGAAGAGAGGTGAATTTTTAATTACCGGGAGTCACTGAGCGCCGCAAAACAATTATTTTTATTGCTGCGCTGTGATTTCCCTGACAGTTTCTTCCATTTTTTACAGAGATTAAGGGATGAAAGAGGGTTACCCGGGTAGAAATCACGCCGCTCGAGCTCGGCTCGGAACCCGTATCCCAGCTAGAAATACGCCACTCCGCCCCAGCTTGGGATAAACTCCACGCGCGTCACATGTACCCGAGGTTGAGCCGCGTCACGCGCTCACAGCCCAGCATTAGACTATTACGCGAAACGCTTCGCCGGGTTTTAGTTGAATGGCCACTGCTCAACCTCAGGTTCATCTCCAATTACTCAATCCCAGTATACTTAACCTCAATAATGATTTGACAGGTCCGATGGCATCGTGATTTGAGCGAAAAAACAATCGAATAAATGTGAAGATGGCATGCTTTTTCAGATGAACAATCACAAGCTCATCAGAAATAACGTGATATTAACTAATCGAATGGGATTAATCTGAAAATACAAGGTAGAACAATTCACTGAAACGTAATCAAAACTTTTTTTTTTCTCGCGAATACAACAAATAAAATCAAGAAAAATTATCACTTGAAAAACGTTAACGTTGTTCTTTATTCAATAAAGTAAAATAAACCATCTAAAGTAGTAATGATTGAGAATTATTCTTTATTAATTGGAACAATCAAAAAAATCTAAAAAATTCAACTCTATTTCCCTATCTCATATCATTTCTCTATCTCATTTCCATATATCTCCGCACTGTGAGGAAGAAAACCAAATTTTATGGGTTATTATTTTGAAGCGAGTGATAGTATATTCGATGACAGAGGGAAAAATCAGTAAATTTCAAATTTTATAGAAAGTCCAGTGGAATTCCATTTTTTTTATAGTAAGAAGACAAGCATTTTCCAAAGCATTCAAATTTTAAATCGATATTCTAAAAATGCATAATATCATTCTATTCCACCCTCCACTCGAAACGACACGACTCAATCGGAGCTGAGTTCTAAGCGTTGAGCCACAGCTCAAACTCAAGTGCC
>NW_021680457.1:85283-85616 GCF_001412515.2 Diachasma alloeum | reverse complement strand
TAATCTCAATTAGGAGGGGCGAGGTGAATTTTTAATTCGCGGGCGAATGTTGAAAAGTCACTGTGCGCCGCAAAAAAATTATTTTTCTTACTGGCCCCTGACTTTCATGGCAGTTTATACTTTTTTGTTACAGAGATTAAGAGATGAAAGAAGGTTAGTTGATGGAGAATTTAATTCTCCGTCGAACTGCCTGTTTTTCATCTCTTAATCTCAATTAGGAGAAGAGAGGTGAATTTTTAATTACCGGGAGTCACTGTGCGCCGCAAAACAATTATTTTTCTTACTGCGCTGTGATTTCCATGACAGTTTCTTCCATTTTTTACAGAGATTAAG
>NW_021680457.1:85072-85162 GCF_001412515.2 Diachasma alloeum | reverse complement strand
TGACAGTTTCTTCCATTTTTTACAGAGATTAAGGGATGGAAGAGGGTTAGTTGATGACAAATTTAATTCTCCGTCGAACTGCCCTTTTTT
>NW_021680457.1:84377-84727 GCF_001412515.2 Diachasma alloeum | reverse complement strand
TTAAGGGATGAAAGAGGGTTAATTAATGGGGAATTTAATTCTCCGTCGAATTGCCTTCTTTTCATCCCTTCCCGGGTAGAAATTCAACCGGGGATTCAGCCGNTGAAAAGTCAGTGTGCGCCGCGAAAAAATTATTTTTCTTACTGGCCCCTGACTTTCATGGCAGTTTTTATTTTTTTCTTACAGAGATTAAGGGATAAAAGAGGGTTAGTTGATGGAGAATTTAATCCTCTGTCGAACTGCCCTTTTTTCATCTCTTAATCTCAATTAGGAGAAGAGAGGTGAATTTTTAATTACCGGGAGTCACTGTGCGCCGCAAAACAATTATTTTTCTTACTGCGCTGTGATTT
>NW_021680457.1:83210-84209 GCF_001412515.2 Diachasma alloeum | reverse complement strand
CTCATCAGACGGCATAACCCGGCACTTGCGTTTGAGCTGTGGCTCAACGCTTAGAACTCAGCTCCGATTGAGTCGTGTCGTTTCGAGTGGAGGGCAGAATGGAATGATATTATGCATTTTTAGAATATCGATTTAAAATTTGAATACTTTGCAAAATCCTTGTCTTCTTACTATAAAAAAAATGGAATTCCACTGAACTTTCTATAAAATTTGAAATTTACTGATTTTTTCCTCTGTCATCGAATATACTGTGACTCGCTTCAAAATAACAACCCATAAAATTTGGCTTTCTTCCTCACAGTGCGGAGATATATGGAAATGAGATAGGGAAATGATATGAGATAGGGAAATAGAGTTGAATTTTTTCAATTTTTTTGATTGTTCCAATTAATAAAGAATAATTCTCAATCATTACTACTTTAGATCGTTTATTTTACTTTATTGAATGAGGAACAACGTTAACGTTTTTCAAGTGATTATTTTTCTTGATTTTGTTTGTTGTATTCGAGAGGAAAAAGAAAGTTTTGACTACGTTTCAGTGAATTGTTCTACCTTGTATTTTCAGATTAATCCCATTCGATTAGTTAATATCACGTTATTTCTGATGAGCTTGTGATTGTTCATATGAAAAAGCATGCCCTCTTCACATTTATTCGATTGTTTTTTCACGATGCCATCGGACCGGTCAAATCATTAGTGGGGAGATTAGGGGGGAGATCAATTAGGAGAGGAGAGGTGAATTTTTAATTACCGGGCGAATGGTGAAAAGTCAGTGTGCGCCGCGAAAAGATTATTTTTCTGACTGGCCCCTGACTTTCATGACAGTTTGTATTCTTTTGTTACAGAGATTAAGGGATAAAAGAGGGTTAATTGATGGGGAATTTAATTCTCCGTCGAACTGTCTTTTTTCATCCCTTAATCTCAATTAGGAAAGGAGAGGTGAATTTTTAATTACCGGGCGAATGGTCAAAAGTCAGTGTGCGCCGCGAAAAAATTATT